>NC_049255.1:33678840-33982536 GCF_011100685.1 Canis lupus familiaris
AAAACTGAACTATTCTATCAACTGTTCTTCCTCTTTTGCTATTTCAGTGAATGCCACAACCATCTATCCAATTGCTCAAGGCAGTTGACCTTGATTCTTTCTTCTCCATAATATCTACTTAATTACCAACTCATGTTTTTTTTTTTTTAATCTTTAACATCCTTTATATCTGCCCACATCTCTCTATTTACACTCCTACTTAGATAAAGTCCTTATCATCTTTCATCTGGAGTTTGGTGATAGCTATTCCTTGGCTTTTCTGCCTTCAGTCACCCACTTATCTAATCTGTTCTTCACTCTGCTGATGCCCATTGTCTATAAAGTAATGGTCCTTAGTATAGGAGAAAAGACCCTCCATGACCAGGCCCCAGCCACATCTCTAGCACCATTGTTTTTGTTTTGTTTTGTTTTATTTGCTTTAATCCTTACTTTATAAGACCAAATGACTTACATTTTCTATAAAACATATATCGTCCTATCCTCAGCACAAGGTAACAAGTCTTTTGAGCTTTGTTCCTTCCTAATACTATAATTCTTTTAAAAGTACATATCACCATCCTGTTTGCCTCTTTGTGAACTAGATGGTTTCTTGCTAAGAAAGGCCATTTCTGCTGCTGGGTGAATGTCTCAGCTAGAAAGCTGGTACATTTATTTATTTATTTATTTATTTATTTATTTATTTACTTACTTACTTATTTATTTAAAAAAGGAAGAAGGTAGGAAAACACTAGTATCCACAAAGTTAGCAGCATGCAGCATGTATTTATTTCCTACCAACCGAGCATCAAGCTACCAGAGGTATCTACCTAGAAAGGAACATGGAGAAAGTAGAGGCCAAAGTGTGGGAGAAAAACTTGGGAAGGATCACTCAATGGTGGGTTATAAGGAAACCATTACCAAAATTGTGATAAACCCCCAAATTTATTAGAATCTTGATAGAGTATAATCATTCCAGTAAACTATAATGGAAAGCTACATGACTTTTCCTGACCCTTGATAAAATATAGATTAAAACATTTTACTGATTAGAGGACAAGAAATCTTTTTGATAATGGTATACTGAGTCTTGCACACCATCTTTACAGTATACATATATCAGGATGATTTTGTTTATAAACAATAGAATTGTTTATAACTCAAACAACTCAAAATGCTTAAACAGTAAAAGGGGGTTATTCGATCAATTAACTGAGAAGTCTAGAGGTAGGGAAGACTTCAGGCATGGTTCAGTCAGAGTTGAACTATGGTTCTCTATGAAGAACCATAGTTCTGTTCTGCTTGTTGGCTTTATCTTTAGTGTAGTTTCATTCATGGAAACAAAATAGTTCACACCCACACATTATAATTTCCAGAACAAGAAGACCTCTATGTCCCAGAATTCCCAACCCACACGTTGAGCTTCATGTTGACTAGATCACATCTGAACAAATTCATTCATTCCTGAGAAAGCCATATGTGAATGAGGAGATAAACTTGTTCAATTACTATGGCAAATGGAGGTAAGATAATGTCAAGTAGAGTCTACCTTGGATTTGAGAGAGGAGTTGTGTTCATCAGTCTCATATAAACTGTATGCCTTTTCTAAATTGGAAGAGATAAAATTCCTCAAAGGAAAACCTGGGATTATCTAGTATGAGTACAGATAAAAATGGATGAAACCCCTAATAGACAATCAGTAAATATTCACCTCAGACACAGTTCAATTTATTCACTTGCAAACTTAGAAATTATTCTGTGCCCTGGATTTTAAAATCTACTTGTTAATGGACAAAACAAATATCAAGCATCATACTGCAAGGTAAAGAGAGACAAGTGCAATAAGAGTCCAATTCTAAGAAATCCTATGAATGAATGTGGGTAGACAAAAAGACTAATGCTGTGCATGACTCCCAAGTCACTCATTCATTCATTCATTCATTCATTCATACAACATTTATGGAATATTGACACTATGCCAGAAAAGCTTAATACAACAGAATCTTTGACCTTAAGGAGTTCATTCAACCAGTCACTACAGAATTACAAGTGAAAAGTTAGAAGTTTTGATATACTGTATCAGAGTGAAAGTTCTATGGTAGAACAGAGTGAAAATAAAGCCACATGGAAAATCTAGTGAGATCTTTACTACACCCTTCAATATTTCCTCCAACCTAACACTTCTACAATGTAATCCCCATTGTAAAGCAACTGGAACACCCATTTCCAATCAACAGGTTTCTTGGAATAATATATTAAAAGGGAAATGGAAGAATAATTTATCTTATTCTGGTTGTACACTCTAAGAAAATAATATGAAACAGTTTTGGTTGTTTGGAAACAAAAGTGGATCATTGTTGTCTCAGGGAGCTTTTATGTGCAAAATATATTTGATAATAATGTGAATTCTTTTAAGCTATTATATTCTGTGACCATCTGGGGAAATAGTTTTGGGAATAAATACAGCAGAAATATTTAGAGAAAGGACATTGAAAGGAAAAATACCAGACATAGTTGATTCTTTTTGACATTCTTTTATAGTATAACAATCATGAAATCCTTGGTCCATATCACAGAAATAATACTGAAAAAATTCTAATCACTTTATCATTATTCCCAGCAGTGTCTCAGAGCTCCAATTCTAAGGGCAGGGCTTTCTTTAAGCATCTAACATGAAGATATAACTCAGAGAATTTTTGGAGAAATAGTTTCTTCACATGAAGTATACTTGATAATAACATTTTAATGTAATATTGACATTTCTGGTTTTTAACTCTGTTGGGCAGAATCTTGATGGAAAAGAAAATCACTTGTGACAGCTTCAGCATGAGTGTCTAGTATCATGGCAATTTAACCCGGTTTTATCCTATATCAGAGATATTCCATCAGAAAAGAACTAAAGTGCCCTTCATGTTTTAGAGAAGCAAGTAATTTATCATAACAAATGATGCCAAAATAGTCTTGAAATTATTAACTATTATTGAATGAATATTGTGGGAAATATTGGTGGCTTATTTTCAGAGGTTTTGGGTAGATAATTAAAATATAAATCTTTAAAATAAAAATATAGAACATGTGAAAAAATATAAATATATATTACAGAATATATATAGACAAATAGAAAAGTATATATCATTTTGACCAGAGTATTTGTCCACTTGAGCTGAATTGGTATACTTTGGTCAAACAACTGAGAAGTTGAACTGGATCATGACATTTGTGATCCATGTGACATTTATAATTGAATAGAAGTCTGTCTACATTTGTGCTTCTCAGAGTACAGTCCACAGGCCAGCAGCATCAGGATTGCCTTGGATCTAGATAGAAATGCAGCATCTCAGCCCCTCAGCTCCAAATCTATTGAATTAGCATTTTCATTTTAACAAGATCCTAGGTGCTTAAAGCATTAACTACATCAGGGGAATCTCAACTCTGGCTGCACATTAAGATCACTTAGGGTGCTTTTAAAATGTTTTATTCCCAGGTCTCACCCTAGACCAATTAAATGATACTCTTTAAGGGCAGAACCAGGGTATGAGTATTTTTAAATACTTCTGTTCTGACATGCTGCCAGGCATGAGAACTATTAGTTAAACAATGACCAAACAATCAGTAAATTCAATGTATTCTGAGAAGGCATAAAAGAAAAAGGAAGTCAAACCAATTACTTTCTATTTGGTACCACTCTATAAATGATTGATTTTTTTTAACTGTTAATAAGTTTGCTTAGCTCCTGTGTGAACACAGACTATTATGTCTCAACCTGCCTAGAAGTGTATTGTATTGTAAATCAAGAAGAGGAACATTTTGCCAAATTAATTAAAAGGAGTTTTAGGTTTGTTTTTCAACTTTACTTTCTTTTGTCAGTCTTACTCTCCAGCCTGACAGATCTGAATGCTGGAATGCCGAACCTCAGACACTGTGCACATTCAAACCACTGCACCTTTGGATTACTCACCCTCTTCTCCATCCACTTACTGCTCAGTGTTTACCCTTATCTCTCTAGCCCCAAATGGGTTTTTTTTCCTCTGAATTCCCATGTTTCTTCCTGTTTCTATCTTACACTCTTGCTTTATAGTCTTACATTGTTAACTCCCCTATTTTGTGGACGAAAATTGTCTGTGGTTTAATTTCTACATGTAATCTCAATCATTACCAATCTTTTTCAAAATTTTGTGCATGAATAGGGAAGGAAGAAAATCATAGCATAGTACATACGATAATCATTATTATCCCCTTTTATAGATGAGCAAATATAGTTTCAGAGAGCAAAGTGACAGGCTACTAAGTTTCAACACTAAGATATTTTCCAAACAACAACAACAACAACAAAAGATATTTTCCCCAAGATTTTTAACTCAACGTCCAGTGGCAGTTTGGTTGTGTGTGCGCGTGCGTGCGTGCGTGTGTGTGTAATAACTTATAGTACTTCAGTTATAGCTCCAGGGCACATTTAGAATATGAACACATGAAAACATACAGAAAGAAGACTCACTCTCAAAATTGATGTCCATTCTTGTCCTTGGAATAAACCCAATGATTGTTCTTTTTTATATTAATTTGGTTTCTTCTGTCAGAAAATTAATGAAGCTTGATGAGGAGGGACAAAGGGAAGTTGTACTTCTTTAAAACTACTTTTGTACACTAAATGAAATAAATCAAACAGAGGAAGACAAATACCCTATGATTTCACTGACATGTGGAATCTAAGAAACAAAACAAATGGACAAATAAACAAGCAAAAAGCAGAAACAGACCCATAAATTACAGAGAACAAATGGGTAGTTGCCAGAGGAGTGAAGAGTGGGGAGATGGAAAAAATGGGTAGAGTGGAGTAGAAGATACAGGTTTCTAGTTTGGGGAATGAATAAGACACAGGAAAAAGAGGTACAGCATAGGGAATATAATCAAGGGTATTGGAATAGCACTAATAATGGTGATGGGTGGTCGGTACCCTGTGGTGAGCGCAACACAACATACAGATTTTTCCATTCAGTATGTTGTGCACCTGAAACTAGTGTAACATTTTGTGACAACTATAGTTTAATTAAAAAGAAAGAAATTACATTTTATTACAAGTAACACGAGAATAACTTTTTCTTATACAAAATTAGAGCACTGGAGATGATAAAATCTCTTTTGTCGAACACCCTCCCCCACACACACATCCTGCACTCCACTCCATCTAGATGCCTTTCATCTGTCCTCAGAAGTAATCATTTTTATTTGTGCACACCCTTTAAGATATTTCTATGTATTTAGTACATATATATTGTATATCGTAATAACTTTCATAGAATTTTTTATGCTTTTATCATATAAAACACATTCTTGGGAATTAAGGGTTTTACTTGTACATCGGAAGTGAAAGACCTGGGAAGGATATCTATCTAATTCAGGAGGTGACAGAAATAAAATTCAAAATTATATCTCAACCCTATCCTAAAGCTAGAAAGATAAATATTTAATAGGCAGAGATGTTAAAGCCCTGTGTAAAGTACAAATAACAAGTGGAGAATTCTGAATCAACATTAGTTTATATGAAAAAGACTTACAGGTTGTTTATCATAGACTCACAATTTAATAAAAATTCCAATATTTTGAAAAGTTAGTAGTTCTTATTTCCAAAATAAGATTCCTTTAAAAATATCAGAAATTATAGCAGGATATTTAAATTTAGAAGGAAAATACTAGATTATACAAAATATGGATTTTTTTTCTTTCTCTCTCATACACACTCACACACATACACACACACATACAGAGAAATGCCAAATGAAAGAAAACTGTTTTTTTTTTTTCCTGCAAGTCAAGGTCTGTAGTTTTTACTACAGTTAAAAGCATTCATTGTAGATCAGATCGTTCTAGTATGAAAAAGTCCTACGATGAGGCACTGACATAGTGTTCCTTGTCAATGCTGACGCCTTCTCACATAAGCATCTTGCCCTATAAAATTAATCTCACTTGATGTAAAGCTAATTGTCTATCATGATAACACATTTTAGTGACAAATATTCAGACCCAGACTTCTTTGACAGAGTATCAGGGATGGAGGACACGGGAGGTCAGGGACATTTTCTCCCTGAGACACATACTTTCTCACGTTAAATCTCCACCTCTGCCTGACTTTCACTTTGACACTTGCCAAAAGACATAGATTCCAAGTAAAAAGAAATTCTCCAAAACAAGAAAAGTTAGAAGCCCTTTATTCATGGATTACCTGAAAAGTTTTCCCTGCTTCTTTTGGTGTCTTCTCCCCATGATTTTAGATACATTAGTATGGGTTTACATAGGGTATATGGAAGTTGAGATTCTGGGAGATGAATTTATTTTCCTTTCCTAGAGAATGGCTAATATTACATGAATTTATCATGACCTTGACTGATCGTAAGACAAAGGTGACCATGAGTCTTAATCCTTTTCATTTTCTCTACAGTTAAACTTCACATACACATGTTCAGTATTTCGGAAAAATGGAACCCTGAGTGAAAAGGAAGAAGCTTGAATCAATGGAGCAAATGTATTGATGTACTTTTAAGAGCTCCAAACCATGGTTTTATTTGAATTTATCTCTTTGCCTTGATGTCCATCCACCATAGCACACGAGAAGGAGATTCAAGGTCTTAACTCCATTATTGGCTTTATTCGGCAGCATCAGACCAATAATAGGTGTTTATCTACCAGCGTGTGTTGCTCCAGATAGAGTAGCTCATTGAAATTCTCCCCTCCGGTTTTCCTTCCCCAAGGAAATATCTGTATCTCAGATCTGTCTAATTAACTAGTATGTGAAGAATAGAAAACTGTGAGACAATCCCTATGCTCATCGTTGCGGGGCTTTAAAAAGCTCAATAAAGTTTCTATCTACATTTTCTTGTTTACACTGTGGAGCAAAATGGATCAAACAAGCAAAGATTTGTGGCAACAGAGACAGTGCCTTTGTACAATATAACACATACTGTGTATCAAAGAAATATTGTGCCGCTTCTCCGAAGCTGACATTGGAATGACATTGTAATCCTGGCCATCTGTCTTTCTCCTCTAGATGTCGATGAATGTGTGGTGGTGAATGGAGGCTGCCAGCAGTGCTGTATTAACACTCTGGGCACCTTCCACTGTGAATGTGATACGGGATACAGACTCCATGCTGATGAATGCACCTGCATAAGTGAGTAAATATTAGAACCAGCTTGAAGCCATTTTCAATGAAAATCGACCTGCCCACGTAGGAGCAGGAAGGAGAGGTTTTTTTTCTATTGTAAAAATCCCTATAGAAACTGATGGTTTTCAAGTACAAATCTGTCTCTTAGAATAAAAAAAAAAATATTTTTGTCTTTTGTCTTTTGCTATCAAAAGACAAAAGACAAAAATGATGGGGTGGGAAATATAGAAATTAACATGCACAAGCAAAATTTGAATCCCCAAATGAGTGAATATTTCCATAGGATATCATTTCTCCATATGCAGTGAAGTATGCATTTGTTACTTATTGCTAATACGCAAGTACAGCACAGGGCCACAAGGAAGAGAGGATGCCGGACTGTTAGGATCATTAGCTGCAATGTTCACTCGCTTCAGATCAGACTCAGAACTGGGCTCGTGATTATAATGGCAAAAATTACAGCAGAGTATATAGGTCAAGGATCTTGGGGTCACTCAAGAGTAGTTAAAAACTACACACGTGAAATACGAGGTTACTATAATTTGTCGTACATCAAACTGTTCTTAGATACCAGTTTTGAGTGCTTGGGTTATTATTTTAAATCCTCTTTGTGTATTTCTGAATTTTATAGATTTTCTAAAATAAGTTTGTGCAAAGAAAAAAGATAGAATAAACTTTAAAAACACCGTGCTCTTTGTATGATTTATACATGCTCTTTTTTGTTTTTTTAACTAAAGTAACTTATATAAAAGTGGGTTTCTTTTTTTGTTTTTTAAAGATTTTACTTACTTATTCATGAGAGACAGAGAGAGAGAGAGAGAGAGAGAGAGAGAGAGGCAGAGACACAGGCAGAGGGAGAAGCAGGCTCCATGCAGGGAGCCCAACACGGGACTCGATTCCGGGTCTCCAGGATCACACCCTGGGCTGAAGGTGGCGCTAAACCACTGAGTCACCGGAGCTGCCCTAAAAGTGTGTGTGTGTGTGTGTGTGTGTGTGTGTGTGTGTGTTTTTAATTGAATGATGATCCCCAGATGGAATTATGCACATTCCAATTTTATTTCAAGGTCTCTTTTAAATTAAAAGTATTTATTATATTAAAAAAGTAGCATCTTGTTCAGAACAATTTAATTGCTGGTTTGACTTATAAAGGGCTTGTTCACTAGTCCATTTACTCAAAATTATTACTATTTTATAAGTATTCTGTAATTATGAAACTTGAAATAGGAATCAGCCAATTTCAGCTAGTCTCATAACCTGTACTCCCTCTTTCTTTTTCTGGCCATGCCTTATGGGAAATTGAGAGAAGACCAAGGGAAACAGGTACAGATGTCCTGGTTGTAGATCTGATTTTGATATGAGAAAATGAGTCCTAAGAGCAAAAAAGAAGGACTTTGCCAAAGTTGAGTGAAAATGAAGATGGAAGTCATCCCCGAGGGCAGCCTGGGTGGCTCAGCGGTTTAGCACCTTCAGCCCAGGGTGTGATCCCGGAGGCCTGGGATCCAGTCCTACATTGGGCTCCCTGCATGGAGCCTGCTTCTCCCTCTGCCTGTGTCTCTCTCATTCTCTCTGTGTCTCTCATGAATAAATAAATAAAATCTTAAAAAAAAAAAAAAAGAAGTTATCCCCGAGCAACCAGGGAACTCAATAGCATCATGATTATATCTACAGCAGGCACAAGTGGTGGGACAGCAGCACATGCATATTTATGTAATCCAAATAACCCCTTCTTTTTGCAGAATTACTGGTTTTAGCAACAGGAATCCCTTTCTCATCCACATCCCCAACCTGTGAGGCCTTCAGGGTAACATCCTTAAACTTCTGCTCTAACTTATCTCAGTCACAAAATATTTAGGAGCAGTGGGATTATTGATACATGCAGATGAGGTATTGATCAGTAAAGACTGAACTGGTGAATTTTTATATCCGACATAAAAATATTTGCAAAGTAGTGATTTATATAAACCTATGATATCTAGTCTGTATGATAAGGGCAAATAAGCACTTTAATAACCAAATACATTAGATACACAGGTATATAGAAATTATATTTAGAAATTACATAATTTTCTAAGTTCTGGTACTTAATGGATATTTCTGAGTAAAAACATTAAGTGCTTTCCTTATTGCTCACCACCAATGCCCTTGAATTTTCTAATTTTTTGTTGTAATGACTTCAGGTCAAAAGTGGAGCTGGATCAGGATATTATGGTTTATCTTTTCTATTTATGTTCCTTAAAAGCCAAGTCCTACTGTGCAGATACATGGACACCATGGTAATAGCTTATTTACAGTTCCTTATGCCGATCTTCTCAAGCAGAATTTCAGTATATATATATAGATAGATAGATATAGATACATAGATATATATAGATTTGTTTTACAGATTTAGCTAATGAGAAATATGGATTTCATGGCTGTAATCTTTTTAAAGCATTAACCCCTTCGATGTTACTCTACAGAATGTACTAGACTCAGACCAGCACTTAATCTTTGTGGAAATTCTGATGCCTGTCTCACATAATACACTGAAGGGTCTTAATGTCAGTTGACACAATTATAGCATTCTTGTTAAAGTGATCTCAAGAAGAATTTAAGCACTTGTGTTCAAAGACTAGTAATGTGAGGTTGAGCATAAGAACTATTTGCTTATTTGTCTTGAAAAAAAATGTTAGCTGTAGAGAACTAAATTTCCTATTGGTTTGTATTTTCAGTTATATTGTGGGAAGGGTCAGAGATTTTTAAAAACAAGAAAATTAAATCAGCCCCCTTTCCCTTTGGGATATTTTAACTGGCAGGGGACAGAAAATGGTGGTTGATGCGTACCGCAGAGCTGTAGTAGAGAAGAATTCATCACGACTCATGGTAGAGTCATGAAAGAGAAGACGGAGTTATGGAATTTTGTGATTCCACTACTTTGGAGTATGTGGGATTAATTGCCTCCATTTCTCCCTTCCTCCCTCTTTTTTTTTTTCCCTCTTCCTCTGCCCCATTCTGCCCATCAGTCATAGGCCTAAGCTAGTATGACTTTTTGAATTATGGCCTCTGGTGCTCTTTGCACTTTTTCTTAATCACAGTTGCCATAAAGAAAACTCCTTGCACCCCTACACATTTACAGAGTTTCAGATGATTTCATTTTTTTAAAGGGCCCCCTCTCTAGGGATTGTATACTTGTGGTGATATATGGCCAGCAGTTACTAGTCAGCCTCTGCCAGAAGTATGAGTGTATGGGCTACTTGGTTCCTTTTAAAAGGTCGCTTGGACCACTAATAAAATGTGATCCCCCTAAAACTGAGGAACTTAGCCCCAGTGGACTTCAGTTTGAGCTTTTGAATTTGTCTGTAAATTTTTGGAATGCATATCTTTTTTTCTGGGGGCTAGGGCTTATTATTTTCATCAGATTCCTAAGGTGTCTGCGACACCTCAAAATATCTACATGTCCTCTTGTCCTTATGATGGCACTTCTTAAGAAGGTGTACCTATGGGAGGATCTCACTGTTGTGCCATGGCACTATCTCATGTTACTCTCTTACAGTCTAAAGCAAAGCTGGTCAGTGACTGTTTCTCCTTACAGCCTCCTTTTTTATAAGATTCCAAGCCAGAGGCCTGGCTCCTTGTCCTTGAGTTCCTGGCCCACTGTGACCTCTCCTGAGAGACAGCATCAAAAAAGCCAGTCTGAGATGCCTTACATGGGTAAAGGACCACAATAAGTGAGACTAGCTATGCCTGATGGGGGAAGGGCACAGACACAGCATTGGAAAGCAGACTAAACCAGATTTCTTGCCAGATTTGATTTGCTCTTCAGAGTCTCGATTAACACAGATATTATCAAGCAATTCATATACTTTTAAATTTTCTTTTGTTTGGAAACCAAAAGCTTAAAAAATGGAAACTTTTAGCAGTCATCTTTTGTAGCAATCACCAGATAGATGTGTCGATGTTCTTACCAGCCCACCACTAACTCTGCCTATGGATTAGGGACGGGGGCACAGTGGAAATCGAAATTGGCCTGTGGACTTCTACAGATCATGTAATTTCTCTGCACCCTCATTTCCTTATGTGTAAACTTGGACAAAGTGGCCTTAAAGTTACTGCATCTCTAAAGTGTTTTAATTTTATGGAGCTTCTAAAGTTACTAATTCATAAAAAAAAAAAAATCATCTATTAACGTATATTTTTAAGAACTCCTCTGAACTATATATAATAATTACTCTATAGAGCTCTAATTTTACTTAAAAAGTGTTTGAAGAGGATACCTGGGTGACTCAGTTGGTTAAGCATCTGCCTTCAGCTCAGGTCATGATCCCAATTGCTGGGATTGAGCCCCGCATCAGGCTCCCGCAGTAGGAGTCGGCTTCTCCCTCTCCCTCTGCTCCTCCTCCCTCCTCATGTTCTCTCTTAAATTATAAATAAATAAATAAATAAATAAATAAATAAATAAATAAATAAATAATTTTTAAAAAGTATTTGAAGAACTCAGACTTTAGAAAGTCCAAGCATAAAAACAGGGTAGGAATTGTATATCCAGTGTAATAAAAATGAGCGTGTTTCTTCAATGTTTTTATTGAAAAAAAGATATATCATTGCTTTTGTGAAAACACCATTTTTAATAATTTTATTCGAGAAGAATCTAAGAAATAATCTAGCCCAATCTCCTATCTTAGAAATAGTTTGCCCTCTCTTCCCTCCATATGAGACTAAGCTAGAAGGTGGCCATCTGAAGCCAAGAAGAGAGCTCTCACCAGGAACTGAACCCTTCTGGAACATAGGCCTTGGACTCTCAAATTAAATTCTATTGCTTAAACCACATAGTCGGTGGTATTTGTAATGGCACCTGAGAGACTAATATACTCATTGGTGTTCTTTATACATCCCTTCTCTGGCTTATCTTCATTCTTCTCTTTTACTTTTATTTTATTTTTTTTTTTTAAGATTGTATTTATCTATTCATGAGAGATACAGAGAGAAAGAGAGAGAGGCAGAGACACAGGCAGAGGGAGAAGCAGGCTCCACACAGGGAGCCAATGTGGGACTCGATCCTGGGTCTCCAGGATCAGGCCCTGGGCTGAAGGTGGCGCTAAACCGCTGAGCCACCCAGGCTGCCCCTCTTACTTTTAGACATAAGTCAATACCTGCAAAATACCTGGCAAGTATTATTTAAATGTTAGCTATTATTATAACAGAATATTTTAAAATTGAAGGACTTTACCCAGAAGGATTTTCTTGTTGGGGAAAAACTCAAATGCATTGCAGTATTTCTAGTTTTTGGACCTTTGCTGGTACATTCTCTATTACAGAATATATTATCCTTCAGTAGCTTTTAATTAGTGATTTTCTCATTGTTGAGAGGCAGACTTTAGTAAATATTACTAAATATAAGTAGTAATGATAATGTAGACTAAACTCCTTCTATCACCAGTGGATATTTTTTAACAGCCAGGGGCTAGATACCAAAATAATTTATATTACCCAAATCTTCTCTATTTAGCTGTATAATTTGCATTTTAAGTAAGTTGTAAGGTTTTAGCTATAATTTGATATACCTCACAAAATCTTTCATAAATTTCCATTTTTAATAGCAACCTGGTGAAACACACTCAGCTCAAATCTGCATTCATAATCATGTCCTTCCCCTGATATATTTGTTGAAATCGGCCTTTCCAGAGGGGTGAAATAATTAAATGATTGGAAGTTTTAATGCTTGCATAGTTCTCTTACCTCGCTTTCATGCCTTCAGCACATAGGTTTATTAACGTCTGTGCTCACGAATAAACAAATGGAATCATTGATGTCTGCACACAAAAACCTCAGATCGACAACATTTTAATTATTTTAGTTTTTAATACAAGAATTCTTCATTTCCAGTTGCTGGGAGTGGTCAGAATTTGTTTTTGTTCAATGGTCCCTTTGTACTCTCACTAAATGAGAGGGAACAAAAAGGCAGAAGAAAGGTAACGGGAAAACTGCAAACCAAAGATTTTTTCCATGCGAATAAGTGTGTGACAGAGTAAGAGGTCATATTTTAATTCCAAATAAAGCAGAAGTTAGGTGGCGAGAAGAGGAGGGAAGAACAACCTAGAAATTGGATTAAATAAAGATACCCTTCGTAAAACTTTGAGCTTGAATACATTTTCTTATATCAGATTTTTAGGAGTTTCACATTTTAAGTTAATGCTAAACTTAGGAAAAAAATTACAAAAACCATTAGATGTGGTGGTCTTTGCACAATGGATTCTTTTGTTTTGATCTTAGTGTTCTGATCAGGGATGTCTAAGTTTTATCTGAGAGAAGGAGTAGAAGGTTCTTTCCAGGGAATGCAAAGAGATTGCCCTAAAATTGGAGATGAAAGAGGTTGAAGACTTTCATTGTAACTACCTTTCAATTAGTTGCATTATTTATGAAGACAAATTAGAAACAGAATTCATTTCAGATGACAGCTGATGTCTTGAGAAGGGATATGTCAGGTTAAAAAAATTGTTTAGTTTGTCAGATTGATGGTATCTCTCAGTCATGAGCAGATTCCTCGCCCTCGCAATATTAATCACTTTTGTGTGGTAGATGATAAATGCTAAGCCCCCAAAATTGAAGTTAAGGAACATTTCCCCTCTGTCCTCCTCAATCCCCATTCCATAGCCTTGTGAAAAATCATGAACTTTCCAAGTTTTCATCCATGTTGTTGATTATTAACCCAATTCAAAAACTTTCCAACTGCTTGGGTTTTGGAATGCATTTAGAAACTTTCCCTTTTTTCTACAGTTTTTCTCCACAGTTTGAAGACTTGGGAAGGTAAGACTGACAATTTTAGACAGTGGCAGACTAAAGACTAAATTCTACTGAATCACATAAGGGTTGTGTGATCTTGGCCCAGTTTCTTAGTCTCTCTGATCTTCAGCGTCTCTATCATCTCTCTCTCTCTCTCTCTAGCTGTGTCTATACCTAATAAAACCAGGATAATAATTCACGAAAATCAATATTATACATTGTACGAGGACACATATCTTATAAAAAGGAATGCATTTAACACCCTAGAATGGTGGCCCAGGGGGACTGGAAGAAGTTGACAATGAACTCTAGGGTTAAAAGTGAGCACATCAAACAAGGAGGTCCCTCCAAGGACTAGGGGGTGATGAGAATTTTCCTTGAACTGAGCATGATGGTGAACTCTACCTTCTGTATCCAAGGTTAGAACAAAACAGAACAAGACAGTGAAATGTTAGCACAGAGGCCTTCACACTGCCACGTGCCTTTCCTTTCCTTCCTTCTCTCTGTATGGAAACTATCTTCCTTCAGAATAATCTTATGTGTCTTCCTTCAGAAAATAAAATCTTTTCTAGTCACATTTGTAAAGTATTTTTGCAAGTTAGGTTTTTATAATATATATTGTATCAAATAAAGATACATAATTTTGTTTTCTTGTGTTTCCTAAATAATTTCCACGTGCATTATAGAATACCCTACTGTCTAGGATGAATGCAAATATGAAGAGATTAAAACAGTACCTGGCACAGAGAGAGTGGATGCTCAATAAATAGTAGCTTCAATCAATAACTTTTATGATGATTAAGTATGTACTTTTACATTATCTTCTCACCATCAGGGTACCTGTCCAGTGCACAGAGATACTGGGAATGGGAGATTTTGGATTTTGTGTAACCAGAAGTACAAGAGTCTAGCTTTAAATTTTTCATTTATGAAAATACAGCATATAATTTAGGATTGTGGAAAAAAATAAGGCTAATCTGAAAACAGTATATCTTGGGAAAAAATTACCCCTTTCAATGTAATTTGATGACATAAGTAGTCATCCCATATACAAGCTGTGTGACTTTGAGGTAGTCACTTAGCTGCTCAGTAACTGTTTCTCCATATGTAGGGGGCAGTGAGGGAAAGGTACAGGACAGGTGAAATCCTGAGTGCAGCACCTGAAACAGAGCAAGCACTCAACAAATGTTAGCTAAGATTGCTAACATTAGTTTCATACTTGTCATTGGACTACAAAGAATTATGGAGGGTGTGATGCTGTAGATATAAACTCATTTTAGTGATCAGATATCTTTCATTGAACATCTTTGTTGCTGGATTTTTGGTAAATGTATATTCAGTGATTCTTTTACCATCTATTTTGCTTTTTTTAAAAAAATGTTTAATGCTGTTGGCGGTTTAGAGCAATATTCACGACTATATTTTCACTATGCGGTAAAATTTCCCATTCTCATTTATCACTAGGTTGGCAATTTATATCTCCCTGGTTCCAAAAGCACTGGGGACAGCAAGCTTCAAGGCAACTTATGCATTTTTACGGGGCACCAAGTACAAAAAGACATTAAACAAAATAGTACTGCTTCCATCTAAAAGAAGCAGAAGAATTAAGTGCTTGCAACTACCAGATATGAGCATAAAACTCAAATCCAAATCTAGTATCCCAGTATAGTTTTCTAGCTGCTGACAAGAAAAGAGATGCATGGTTTCAGGGTGTGCATTCTCTAATAACAATCATAGAGACATTTTTTAATTCAATGATTTCAAAATATATTACTGAATATATGTCTTTTATTTTGCAGAGAAAACTGAAATTCGCAGCTAAGGGACCTTATAGCTTTCCCTTCCATCCAGCAACTATGGTATTAACTCGCCACTGTGTCTGCTTTGCTCTTCACTCAGAGAAAAAGTGTCCTGCTATTATTTCAGGCTAATCCTAACCTGCCTTCTCCTTAGAACTTTGTTCCTAATATCACGTCTTTCTTTCTACCCTATCACCAACCTCTTTCTCTTCATCTTAACACCAGAATCCTCCCTAAAACTAGCTTTCCCAGGCTTATCCATGAATTACCCATTCTTAGGTTCAAGGAATACTTGTCAGTTATTTTGCTTAATGTCTTGAAAGTAATGACCCGTCTTTCCTTCCTGTCATTCTCCTCCTTGGTTTGTAGGACACAACATTGTCTTGGTTCTCTTCCAACTCTGTGATGATTGATTGATTGATTGATTGATTGGTTGGTTGATTCATGAGAGACAGAGAGAGATGCAGAGACATAGCCAGAGGGAGAAGCAAGCTCCCCATGGGGAGCCCAATGCAGGACTTGATCCTAGGACCCTGGGATCACGATCTGAGCCAAAGGCAGATGCTCAACCACTGAGCCACCCAGGCGCCTTCTGTGATTTTAAACCTCTTTCATATAGTCTTTTCCCTCTGCCCAACTTTGAAAATTCTGTTGATTTTCAGAGTTCTGACATTGGTCCTTTCTCTACTTTCTCCCGTGTTCTTTTCCTCTTGCATAGCTTTATGTACTACAATTAGCTAGAAGTGAATGATGTCCAAATCGGTATTACTAAGTCAGATCACTTTCTTTGTTCTCATGACCTATAGATCCAGCTACTGTGTGAGGCCTTCATTAAGGATGTCCCCAGCATTTCAACCTTAGTGAGCCTAAAGCTAAATATATCTTCCTTTCTACCCTTCTAGAGTATTCTCCTCTGAAGCCACCCATTCTCAGGCCAGCCTAGTACACTGGAGTTGCTCATGGCTTATCTTCTAATTCCACACATCTAGTTCTCCAGTAAGACCAGTAGGCAATCTCTCCATAATATTCTCCCAAAGAGCTGTCTCCAACATGACTATTTCCAGTCAGGTCCTAATAATCTCTTACAGGAAAGTTTATTGAAATTTCCTCTTAAATGGTGTATCATCCTCCCTACTTTCCCCATTCAATCTTATCTAAACTATTGCCAAGACATCTGTTGAAAATGTAATATAAGAAATTATTCTATCATCTTTAAAACTCTTTACTGTCTCTAAGTAGCTTTTAGAATTAATTCAGAATTCTTACTATGGCTTACAAGATGATTCACAATCTGAGTCTTTGTTAACTTCTGTCTCACCTGACATATTTATACTCCATACTTCATACTCCAGGCTCAGAGACATGGAACATTTGCAGTTCCTCAAGTGTACTGGAAGTTTCCACATCTCTACACCATTTTTTTTAGTGTCCTATCTGTCAGACACTCCCTACTTCTGCATATTCTTATTCCTGGGTTTGACTGAAAGTCCACATTTTCTCGTCTCTCCTTGTATTCTCTCCTCCCCACCTCTCTTCACCTAACTGCTGCTTGTCTTTTAAGACAAAATTTAGAATCATCTCTTCTGGAAAGACTTTCTGTATCTCTTCCCATACTTATAAACCAAAATTGTCACCCGTTTTTTAAGATTTTAAACATTCTTTTAATTTTTTTTAATTTTTATTTTTTAATTTAACTTTAATTAGCCAACAAACATATAGTACTTCATCAGTTTCAGATGTAGAGTTCAGTAATTCATCAGTTGCATATAATACCCAGTGCTTATCACATCTCCAGCCCTCCTTAGTGCTCATCACCCAGTTACCCCATTCCCCCACCCACCTCCCCTCCAGCAAACTTCAGTTTGTTTCCTATAGTTTAGAGTCTCTCATTGTTTGTCTCCATTTCTGATTTCTTCCCATTCAGTGTTCCTTCTCTTCCCCTAAGATTCTATTAATGGTAAGAGACAACATAAAGACACTCAGGTGAAAGAAAGAACACTTGGTTACTTACAGCTTCAAATGAGAGAAGGGTCCACTCAGTACTTCATGAGTTACACCCAAGACAGGATAACAGCAAGCTGGAACTATAAGAGGTGGCTTGTTTATGGCAAGTGGGGTGGGGTTAGGTTAAACTCACTGTCTTCGTGGGATTGGGTATTTTGAATGATTTCACAAGCACAAAGAGGAAGGGGAGATTTTGGGTGTTAAGCGGTCCTGGGGACCTCTAGCTATTGGGTTTGTGTGTCTGATAAAGGAAGTATTTGGGGTGGGGGCTTAGCAAAGTGTCTGTGAATGGAAAATGAGAGTTTTGAGCCATGACTTAAAAACTGGGGCAGGATAGCACTCTGAAATATTATATTTTACCACCACATAGAGCTAAAGGCACATCTCTAGCATAGAACCTCTCACAATGGATTATAAAGGTTTCTCTTCTTGTCTACCTCCCCCACTAGGCTTTAATCTTTTTTGTATTCTCAATACCTAGCACATGACTGAAATGAAGTGTTTAATTTTATTAAATGACTATATTCATTCAGCATTTAAAATATAGAGATCCTTGCAATAAATTATGCTATGTTTAGAAGTAGGAGCATTTTGGGTTTTTATGATCTGCTTCTCTTTATAGATAAGAATTACATAAATGCATGGCTTTAGCTCCTAGGAAACCCAGCACTAAGTTAAAGGCTTAATTGAAGGGACTCTATTTAACCTATATTCCTAATTTAGCTACCTCTACCCCATTTCATAACACGGTCCTTGTTTTGCTGCAATGGTTATTTTTATATCTCCCCTCCTCCTTTTACCCTTAGCTTTAGTGGATCTATTATAGATGTATAGATCTATTATAGACTGTACATTGCCTCAAATTCTCTTCGGAAGTAGATGGGATATAAAAGTGAATATAAAACTAAGTTCAAGCCTGGATTTATTACCTAGATCTTTGAAAAGACATCATAGGCCATATTTTAAACGCTAGATGTAGCAAAGATATGAACCTGCCATTCAGATGAGTGGTTGGGATATTGGTTCTCAGCAATGCCAGGTCTCACTGTCAGAGCCTAGGCTTGAGGTCGACAGCAGTTGTTCAAGGAAGACAAAGACTGGCCTCCATACCAGGAGTGTGGGAAGACTACCTAAAGTTTCATGGAGCCTAGAGCCTAATGCTGAGCAGCCACTTCACAGAGCCAGGATGTATCGTGAATATGGCTACTAATAGGAATCGAGGGCAGAGCTATAGGAAGAACCCAAAGTATCATTTCCAATCAGTGATAAGGCAAGGAGTCAGACACAAAACCTGTGACAGGGCTGGGGTCACTATCTGGAAGTTCAGGCTGAATATTAAATCATAGATAGGGATACGTAGCCATCCTGAGAATTGGAACCCTGAAGGCAAAGTGGAAATGACATCCTCAAGTCTGGGTGCAAGTTAAGATTAAAGTTGGGGCCACAGGTAGGGAGGTAGGCAGAAAAGGAGTTTGAACTCTGACCTTGAAAACTTCAAGGAACATCTCTTCAGTAGTCATAAAAAAATAATGTAACCCATGAACCTAAAAATCAAAACCAAATGTCTCCTACCTCTGTAGGCTTAAGACTGCTGGATTGGAGCATTCCCAGAGAAAGGCGGGTCTCCTCAGGCTTCTGTCCTCTGTGTTGATGTGTCACATGAAGCTGGACAAGCACAGTCCAAGTATTCTGTTCTCAGACATATTAATTGATCCAGAGATTCAAACTCTAGAATGTAGGTAGTTTAGAGTAATTTTGATTGTGACCATTAGTAATAATAGTTACTATGATTTTAAAAACATTATCTCCAATCCTCACAACAACCTTATTAGGAAGATAATTGATATTGTCATTTTAAAGATACTGAAACTGGGATTCAAAGGTTAATATTATAGCTTTGGAATGACAGACTGGGGTTTACAGCTCCATAGATAACTTCTCTGAAATCAGTAAACATCATGACGAAGTCTACTGAAGCTGTTTTATACTTTTTGAAGGAGGAGACAAGTAGACACTTGAGTACATCTGCCATCGTAATCTTTCCTAACTTCTCTTTTCCATGCTATGTGATACGGTAGTTTAGAGTCTCATTTCATCCCAAGTTTGGGAACTTAGAGGAAGATTCTCTGCATTCTCTCTTGGAAAATGAAAAATTGGCTCACTGTGTAGATACCCACACTGGATGATCCGGGCTGCTGTGGGTTGGCCTTCTGTCTGGGCAGGAATACAAGTCAGACTCTTAAGCTTTCACAACAGAATGTCAACCTTGCCTCCCCAGTGTCTGGTAGCTAAATCTTATGGCTCTCACTTCAATTGACAATGTAGAAATTCTGCACTACAGGCCTGTGTTGGGGGATCTGACTGTGAACTGAATGGGAGCCAACATTCATCCAAATCTCCCTTAAGACATCTGATACACAGAGTGCACAGCAGAAAGATCATAAGCTTTGGCACCTAAAAGCTCTAAGTTAGAATCCCAGCTTTGCACCAACTAGCAGTGTGAACGTGGGCACGTTGTTAAATGATAACAGTGGCTCATATTTATGGAGTGCTTGTTATCTATCAGGGCACGGTGTTAAGCACTGTCTATTCACTGTTTCATTTAAGCCTCATAAAATCTTGCGAGGTGGGTGCTAGTATGACTATTTTAGCAATGTGGGGGAAAAAACCCCAAAGGTGTAGAAAGGCTAAGCAACTTGAGAAGGGCTACTCAGTTTACATCAGGGATAGATCCATGATATCCCCTTTGGGCACAGCTGATCAATTAAATCCAGCTGTGTTAAAATAAACATTTCTGCTTAAAAGTAAGACATTTGGATTTTATTGTTAAAGCTCTTTAAGGAAGGAAAACACACCAATTAAAATGTAAAGGGTTCCCATCATCGTGTTTCCTGGAAAATGGGTTAGGCATATGTAGAATCAGAGAGAACCTGTCAAGAGATTATTGCCTTAAGGCTGGACTGGTGAGAAATCCTGTCACTTTGGGTTATGACAGTCAAGAGACTGAATGCCAGGAAGGTGCAGTCCTTTTTCCCATGTATGCTCAGCCATGTGAATTTTATTTTACAAAAAATAATATCACATAGACCAAATAAAATTTTGTAGTATGATTTTTTTCACAGTTTGGAAAATTAGTTGTGTCAAAATCAATATATAATCGTTTGAATATACATTACAAGTGCATGAGTGTTTGCATCAAATTCTAACATTTTGCTTTATTGTTTAATAACAACCCAACGACTTGTAGGAGTAAAAAGAAAAGAGTTCCAAGACTTATTCTAGTTTGACATCGTTTAAAATTTGATTTGAAGGTTTTATATTGTATGGTTTCATATTTACTAGAAGCCTTCATCATGCTGGTCGCTACCAAATGAGATTCATAGATTATAAACCAATAGCAAGAAAAGTGCCTTTGCCTGTTCTGCTCTGCCATAATCTCAGTGCCCACATTAATTTATTTTAGAAGTGAATATAGTATATGACTCAAACTTTTAATAATTGCAATGGAATGGTTTGATTGATTTTCTGCCTCTAGCATTTTCTATATTGTATATTGGAAAAATGTTCAAGATTTCAATATTTCTCTTGGATTCAGGGGAAAAATGCAAATTTGTTTTTATACCAAGCCGATTAATTAGTCCTCTTTTGTCTGGGGAGAATGCCCTGATTCCTACAACTCACATTTTTAAAATTCTTTAAACTTAAAAACAGTCTCGTCTCAACCTGGCCTTATTTCAAAAAAAAAAAAAAAAAAAGATTTAATAAGCTTCCTCATTTCTCATTATAACTTTTATGAGACCCGGTGGTGTAAGAACTACACTATTTCATCTCTTGTATTTCCATGAAACTAGCGATGGCTTCCCTAAGTGCCATATTCCATACAAACCAGAATAATGGATTAAAACTAGAAACAAAACATTGTGTATTAGGCCTCTCCAGCCCTGCTCTCAATGTTCAAACAGACCATCCTGCTTTGTTACACAGTTATTTAACTTGCATGGCATCATCAAACTACAAATTTTAAGAGGTAGAAGAATAGGCTCCCCCACCCCATCCCAGTGACTGACACATTTTCTAACCCTTCTCCTCGTAGAAAGCATAAATTAGTCAGTGCAGAGTCTCAAATTCAGTAAGGACATATCCTGCATTGGAAGCACAAATTACGAGATCAAGAATAATTGATATTCCACGTGACCCATTAAAACAGGTTTCATTTAATGCAATATGGTTTAAAACTGTATCTCTTTTAAGTAGGCTAACCTGAATATAGGCCCCCTTTTTTGCACTTGACAGCAAAACTGAGCAGTTCCCACAGCCATTCCGATCAGAGGACCTTGAACTGAGAGCACATGTTTAATGACGCCCAGACTAGCTATTGATTAAACACTGACAATGTTCAGAGGAATTGAGAATCAAAAAGCCTCCCCCATGGCCAGCTCTACCATGCTCACTCCTTAATAGATGGCAAAGGAGGATTCTAAATGAGAGCCGCTGCCCTGCTTGTCCTCAGAACTCCACAGGCAGTGGGATTAATTTCTGCTTCGCAGTCCTTTGGAACTGCCATGTCTAAAATGTCCAGAAATGAATACAGATGTCCCTCCTTTTTTTTTTTTATTTCCTTGTTCCTCCTTTCTGAAGAGAAAAAAATTTCTCATATGAATCGAATACATAGGATGACACCACTTCAAATGCGGAATGAGTGAAAGCTCACCGTTGATTAATACATAAAAAATAAGACAATTCCTGAGGAGAGAATTCAGGCTGAATAAGTCTACAATTCAAGCAAGCAAACAACAACAACAAAAGTTTAAAGAAGATAAAGAATAAGAGAAAATTGAAAAAAAAGAGAAAAAGGATTTGAAGCCAGGACTGATATTTCCACTGCCATTGCTCTGTTGAGTTGATTAGTTTCCAGAGGCTCAGATATTTTTAGGATATTCTTTTGTCTGGGTAGGGGATTGTGACCCAGAACTGTGAAGTAAGGCTGTTTCTACACTTTTAAAAAATGCGATTTTCAATGATGGAACCACCCAGCTGTTTTACCTTCAACAAACATTAATGGAACCCCTAGAGGGTGCCAGGAACATTGCTTGGTGCTTTTCCCTTTTAAATTTATTTAATCCCTCCAACAATCCTGTGAAATACTCATTATAATCTTTTTAAAGATGTGAAAACTGAAGCTTGGAGGAATTAAATAAATCTCCTACTATCAAACAATCAGTAAATAAGAGAGACCCAAGTCATGCTGCTAGAAATTGTCAGAGCAAGGATTAAAATCCAGATATTTTGAATAATATTCTATTGAGCTAATTACCATATAATACCTTACTTAGTTTTATAATACACACTTAATGAAAGGTTGTATGGAAAGCTCAGGGTTTTATTTTTTTTATTGTTTGTTCTTTTACTTTTTTTTTTTTTCCTCCCTGATTTCCTAAGGATGACGTCCTTAGGCTTAAAAAAAAAAAAAAAAAAAAAAGTGGAAGTACAAAAAAGCATAAATAAGGAAAGAATAGACAACAACATACCACTCAGAAGCAACCATGCTATCATTTGGGCTTCCTTCATTCCAGTCTTTTATTTACATGATTTTTTTTCTCTTCATAATTGAGACGATGCTTTTTATGATATGTTCATAGAGTAGCACACATATACACACACTCCTACATCTCAATATGTATTCATCTAAAACTATTTATAAAGTGCCCTTTAACTGGGGCAAATCTATATATGTAAATAAACATGATACATGTTTTTGATATATGTAAATAAACATCTATATCATGAGTCTTTTTCTCTTCTAAATAATTCTGATGTTCATATTTATTTGCATATGTTATCTAGATATTTTATAATTTTCTAGGTGAGATTTCAAGCAGGAGAATTAAAGTATAAAAGAAGTTAAAAAAGCATATTTTCAAAAGTTCTTGATACCTATTATCAAATGTTTTCTGTTACCACTATGTAACATTTTCTGTCTTACCCCTCCTGGCATGAAATTTTATTGTCTCTTTCAGTGTTTACTAATTTAATAAAACCGTGTACATCGTTTTTACCTTCTTCCATTAAGTTCGGATTCTAAAAATAAATGCGTCACTTGTATTTCCTTTTAGGAGTTTGCTGCTAAGATACTTTGCTAACTTTTTTAAGTGGTGAATTTCATCTTTTTAAAAATGTATATATTACTTTATAAAGCAAGCATAATAAGGATTCTTTAAAATATATATATTACTTTATAAAGCAAGCATAATAAGCATTTGTCATCCTTATTACAAATACATTATACTATTTTTTTCTGAGTATAAAAGCAACATGTGTGTATAGCAATTTAAAAAATATATATATATGTTTGAAAAAAAAGGAAGAAAGTAAAAAATCATCACCAAGACCACCCAGAATTAAACAGTTTTAATGTTTTCTTTGTACTAGGTGGGAATGTGGGTACTGAGGCCCAGACAGGTCCTTAGACCACAACTAGAGACAGTGGTAATAGAGAGCCTATGTACTTCTAGAACTTTCACTATCCATCTATCTATTATCTATCTGTCATCAATAAATCATCTATATGTTTTTGAGAGCTTGTGAACTAGGACTCTCTGCCCTTCTTTCTTAGCAGATGAGACTGTACTTCAGTTCTTTGAATTGAATGGAATGGGAAGCAGGGGACTCTTTCCCTTGGAGTCCAGTACTTTGTACTTCCTAATTCTAACAATGGTACCTGATGGTTGACTTCTTCCCAGCATCCCAGAGCTAGTGTAGAAGAAATTCTCCACAGAGAGCCTATGAACCACAGAAGTTTTCTAATAAGCAGGGACATCCAAGCTACTGTTCAAAAGAAGAATGTCTGACCCTATATAGTTGTAATCAGGACAATAAATTAAGGGCCTATGGTACTACCCATTTATTATATTTTTAAACTTTGGGACAGTAGTAGATAATTATTTCCAAGGTGTTATGTAGAAATGTATAGATTTTTAGAAGTGCCTAAATGCACTAAAGAGAAAATTCTGAAGAGAACAACTAAGAAAGCATGGCTATCAACTTTTAAAGAGGAAAATTAAGGATAATACAGACTTCTCTATCTTTATTGTAGATAAGAAAGCATTTGCTTAAGAGAGGCACACCAGTCTTGAGGAGACAGTGTTCTTAGTCTGCCCAACCCATATTTTTCCCACAAGGAGGGAAAATGACAAAATTGGGAGGCTTGGCTGTGAGTTATTGTACACTTCTTTGTCGTTTCTAAAAGAAACAAAATCAAAGTTTCTATGATTTTTAGAAGTTCTTTTTTTAAATTTTAATAGATGTCTATGCCATTATATATTTAAGAAAATGACTGATAATCAGTTTTATGATAAATAATTCCTTTAACGATTTACCTGTTAGTGGCCATTTTGTGTTTTCTGTCTTCTACTATGGTGAAGCAGTCACTGATGAGCATATTTATAGTCAAGCCTATGAATATCTCTGGAATTATTTCCTTAGAATAAATTAACATACATAGAACAACTACATCAAAAATTATGTTTACTATCAACTTATCCTCTAGGAGGTATCAGTTTAAATTTCTCTCAGCGGTATTTGGAGAAATCCTGTCCTTTTTCTTTATGCCCCAGCAAAACTTATACATTATCTTTTATTACTTTTTTCCAATATGATAGGTGTCATAGGTTGGGTTCCCCTAAAAAACAGCCTTTTAGATTTTTGTTTAAGAACAACACAAGTGAGGGGTTAAGCTTAACCTTAAGCAGAATAAGACGGATAAGAAAATTGAAGTGCAATGCAATTTCAACAAGGGTTTACCAATCTTTAGAGAGGTGAGAAGTTCCTTCAAAATTGTCCAGTCTTCAGGCAAGAGATCTGGGACTTAATACCCTTTAACAATTTGCACACTGCACTGGATGGGGCATGACCTTGGATGAAGAGGTTTCTCTTCAGCTGAGGGCAGCTCTTTTGGAGAACAGCTTGGCCATGAGCAGTACACAGCCAGCATGGCCAGCCGTTGAGTTAGTGTGGTTCTGAACGGAAAAATTGGGCAGCGTGCCAGGACTGTTACTGCAGTCCATGCTTTGTACCTCTCAGATCTACTTGCTTTGTATAATAATTAGTAGGAACAACTCAGGATTCTGATTGTTTCTCAGGAAAATTTGCAAGAGCAAAGTCAATGAAATGAAGTACAGTCCTTGTCACTGCAGCTTGTCTTGAGGCTTGAAACTGGGACTCAGCACCTTTCTTCTCATTACAGTTCTAGGTTTTTTTTGCTCTACTTCCATTACCAACTGTCATGGGTATGGCTTCCTGGGAAACAGACTCTGACATGTGCGTGGATGACATTTATTGAAGAGTGCTCTTGGGAACAACACAATGAGAGGTGAGGGAAAGACAATTGGGCAGATGGATGGGTTGCATTGAGATGCAGTTGTCTCGGCCATTTCTGTGGGAATATCAGAACTGGAATAGCTTTTCATATTGGCCCCATCTTTGCACAAGGCAGGGGGACTTTATTATTCTGGAACTGGACCAATTTATAGATGCAGGCTTCTCTGGAGTAGGGTATGTGACCTTGGGCAAAGTGGCTCTCTTCAATTTTTGACACTTCTAGAGAGGGACTCAGCTGAAATCTGCCAGTTGCTAACACTCCCAGCAGCTGAAGGAATGAGTATTTCAGTTCCCAAATGGAATCTGGGAACCACACTAAGGCACACATTACAGCAGTTTAAATGACATCTCATCATGATTGCTATAATTTGTATTATTTGATATTACTGTTAACTATGCATTCCTTCCTTTTGAATTGCTTGCATGTTTCTTCTGTTTTTCTAGGTAGATAACATTTCATTGATTTGTTTTTTTTGTTGTTGTTGCATACTTTGCAAATACATCCAATTTTTCAATATTTGTTTTTCAATAGATCCACGTTTAAATTTTATATAGCATAATATATGTATCTCTCTCTTTTACATTTCTTTCTTCCATATGATTTTTAAGAGTATTTTATCCAGCTTATAGAGAAATACAGATAATTTGATCTAGTAGCTTTAAAGTTTATTTTGTTAGATTTAAATGCTTAATTTACTTGGAATTTATTTTGGTGTATGGTATAGACTTAAATTATGTGTATTTTCCAGATAATTCAACAATTATCCCAGCACCATTCCTGAGTGATCCTTTACATCTTCAATGAATTTAAGATTTCTATGTAACATATTAAGTATATTAACTTCTTTTATACCAGTTTGTCTATACAATATTCCTTTCATCAATCAACCTTCTTACACTTACATCAAAAAATTGCCTAAGTTTTTATAGTTTTATAGAATGGCTTACCACTCAGTTGAGCTTACCCACCAGGGTGCACAGATGATCGATACAGGAGTAGGTGATCATGGTTAACCTAGATACATAATTTTTACACCTCTCTTGCCTATATGAACACATCTATATTTATTTACTTTTGACCATCAGTCTATGCATTTTACCACTTGACAAATGTTTAAATTCAGTTCGGAAGTGTCATACTCTTCTTTTTTTCTTCATTTTGTTACAGTCAATTTTTGAAAACAGTTATTGAGCTGCGTGTTTCTTTTTAAATTCCTTAAATTTTCTATTTCAGGCTTCAGTACATGAAACAACATAAATATTTATTGAGGGTCGAGTGAATAAGATCATCACTTCCTTTCTGTGTCAACTCCTTGGTTCTTGATTATTCTACACTACAAATTGTGT
The DNA here is from genome assembly GCF_011100685.1 of Canis lupus familiaris. NCBI lineage: Eukaryota > Metazoa > Chordata > Mammalia > Carnivora > Canidae > Canis > Canis lupus. The sequence continues at coordinate 33,706,261 of NC_049255.1, forward strand.
TTAGAATACCTCACAATGAGGTAGGAGGATATGAAAAAATGTAGATTAGATTACACTAAAATGACATACAGATATGCATTTTCCTTTCCTTTCTTTTTTTCTTTTTCTTTTCCCTAAAGAGATGTCATTGATGAGGCTTTAAATATCTAAGTTAGATTTACTTTCAGGGAAGTTATACGTTTGAAGAGCTCTGAACATAGTTGAAAATTTGGGAACTCAGAATGAAAAAGCTAGGTAGCCTTCCTTTTGTGTATCTGTTTCTATTCATTCTACACATGTAACTGAGTGAAGGACCAGCTATGTAATTTGCAGGAATAAGTAAAACAATGAATACATAGGGTATGTTGTTTAAAAAGTATTGAGAGTTTCAGAATAGTGATAATAAAGTATGGGGCCATTTTGCAACTGCACAGGTTTAACGTCCACAAAGTTGGCTGAACCCCCACACACACGATGCCAGGGATTGGTGTGACAGGAGGAAGGAGACTGGCAGCCATGGCTACTTCCCTGGTGGAGCTCACGGGGTCAACATAGATGAAAGGAGAAAAGTGCCAATTCGTTTCCTTGAACAGTGCTCTATTATCTTCTCTACTTCAGAATTGGCTTTAGAAATGTGACTGCTTTCCACTTATCCCCAATTCCCAACATAGTTTTTCAGCTGCCACATGCTTGAATAATTAATTATTTAGCAAAATTTGTTAAATGACCACTGTGTGCAGGACACCCTACTATGATCTGGGTAAAGATAAAATCAGTGGCTTATTTTTATCATTAAAAATCATTCACAATAAAGCAGTATAAAGGCTCGCTCTTTGCTGAGAGTATTTTCATATCTAGGGTGAGCATGTATGTACTATGATTTGTAGCAACAGCTGGAAATTTTCTTCTCATTAATCTGACTCCCTGAAAGGATATTGTCCTCCAAATGCGAGAAGCACTGTCACTAAGGAAGAAACATCTTATTAGAATAAGAATCTCGTAGATAATGACTGTATGGTTTTGTCTTGATTTGGGGACTGATATATATATGCTAGTTTTCTTTTGGGGAAGGGGATAATATCAAAATATATTAGCCAGAGACCCTCAGGGGTAGGTAAGAAATAGCCAGAAATAGATTTCCGTTAGCAATTGATTCCTCAGCACGCTAGTTATGTTCAAACAAGCACTGGATTTTTTGACATCTGTTTTATTTTGTTTCTTGCCTTTTCCAGCATTCAAGCTGTCAGCTCTTGCTCTGTTAACAATGGGGGCTATGAGCTGGAGTGTGTTCAGATCACTGATGAACACTGTAAGCCCTGGTGCCTTCCACACCACCAGCTGAAATGAGACAGCAAACACTGAGGGAGAAGTCACAGTGAGCACATATTACCTGCTACAAAGGAATGTGTTGAGAGCAATAAAACTTTTTCCAGCACTGTGTACCATTTTGCAAGATTGTGTGTTTGAAACAATCGGTTTTTTATCCCTATAATCTACTTCACATGTTCCTTTCCATAAACAGCTGTTGCCTTTTTTTCTCAGGAACCGTTTACAGCTCTAGGTTCCTATTCACTCTCTTTTAAGGGAGGGTAGCCAGCTGTAGCAATATGATTCATGGTGATGAGCTGTGACGGAATTCAAGAATTTTAAGTGATGTTAAGTGTCCCATTGAGTTTATAAGGAACCCCGAACAAAGATTTCTGGAAAATGCCTAAATGCACAAACAAAGCAAGAGGGGTGAACACTTTTATTCTCCACTGTGCATTTTGTTACTGTGCATCAACAAGAAACAGTTTATAGACTCAAAAAAATCTATATATGCTCATAGTAGTGGTGTTCTTTTTTTTTTTTAATAAAAAGCACATCTCTCATTTTTTATTTAATTAATTAAAATACTCTGAAAAGGCTTGGCATGCTAACCTCAACTCATTCAGTGGGGGTGGCAAGAGGAGGCTCCCATAGTTTTCACTCGTTCCCTAATTCTACTCCCCAAATGATAAGTATCTTCTTTAATACAGGCAATACATTTTTTTCAGTGCTAAGTAAAACGTAGATAAATCTATCCTTTAAAACTTTCATATTCTTATTAATGTCTAGCACGTAATCTAAATGTAAACAGTGCGCTTGCTTCTGTGAAAATGCAATTCTGGGACCATGACTTGTTCATTCACCAGATGGGTAAAGCTCTTTTTTCCCAAGTTACCTCTTTCAGGTATTTTTTTCTTTTTCTGACTTCACAATATTTTGTATTGTTTTGTTTTCCCTTTCTGGTGTCCTCCTCACCGTATCTCCAACTTGGCAACAAATCTCTCTGCATGGACTTCCCTTGGGATCTTCGTACTGTATCACAGCTCCTACATTCCCAAACCTTCTCTATCAAAGACATGAACCCCCTTCATATTCTAGGAGCTCCTGGATTAGGGACATTTCTTAGGCTACTTAAAGTTATGCTAAAGAATGGCAACATTTCATGTACCCTAGGATTTACTTTCCTGAGCAAAAGACAAGTGGGCAATTGGAATTAAGTTTAGTACTCCAAGGTGGTAGGGTAAGGCAAAGACTTTTTTCCTCTGAAAGGAAAAAGTAGCATTTTAACACAAATGACAAAGAACAGTGTCCTTTGCAACTGAAGTTGCACATGCTTTCTCTGGGCAACTCTACATGTTTTGAATTGTGGGTTATTTTGGGGAAATCACTCAGCGTACTCATTGGAGAGCAGCAGATGACATTTTGCTGTGCCCCAGTGAAGGTGGGTCTGAATTTACAAGTGCAAGGTCATGGTCTTTTCCTCGTGAAGGTCCTTCACCTATAAGGTCCACAGTTGCCAGCAAAGAAATAGTAACAACTGGCAATTTTAGAAAGAAGTAAGAGGAAGAAGATTATTAATATGTTAAGTTTTCTTGCATTTAGAAATATGTGGATGAACTTAGCTGATGTATTATAAGGTGTAGACAAATTTCCCCAAAACTGTGGGATGAAATCAGGGACAGAGTCATTTTCCTCTGATATCATAATACATTTAGTAAAAAAAATTCCAGTAGTCCCAAAGAAAAGCTGCCTACCAGCAACTATTGACATTAGCAATTACTCTGCTTAATTAAATTCTATATTGACATAAGCAGATTCTCTGTGTACATCCATCTAATCCTAATCCAACAAAAGATGGGAAGACTTTTCTTCATTTGTTCAACAAACATCTGTGGATCATCTCCTTTTTGTTTGGCACTGCTCATGAGAGTGATTTTTCTCCCCCTCTAAGGCTTTCATTCTAAATGCAGTTGAAAGACTAGTTCACCTATAAGCTGAAGTTTGGTAGCAGCACCTCTTTTCCTAAAAGGAGATCATGGAATGCTGAATAAATCGGCAGGGAAGTGGGGACTTTGTCCAACGTATGACTTAGACTATCTCAGCATGATTTAATTTACTCTATTTCAAGTGAATATTTAGGACTTTGCTATTAACACATATTTTTCTACCAAAAGCTATTGGGATTATTTAGATCATATTTACTTCTGCTTCCAGAGGGTTAAGGTTTCATTGATTTAATCACATTGATTTGTCCTATTTTTAATAAAAGTCCAACATCACATAATTGTGCATGTGCAAAGGAGTTGACTTTAATGTTAAGCCCAATGGCATGATTTGTGATTTACTTGCATTTTTAACCCAAACTACCTACCAAAAATCATGTCAGTCAGAAAGACATTGCAGTGTTCACACGGGCTGTGATTTTGCTGACAATGTGTCACTGTCCAAAGCAGTAGAGACAAGTCAAAAAGGATGTGATTTTTTAAAAAAATTAGGTCTCAGAGATCAGAAATGCTTTTTCACCAAGCAGTTTGGCATCATAAAAGGGGTATGGAAAAAAATCATGGCTAAAGATACATAAGGGACACCAACTCTAAAGGTGTTAAACCACTATCTGGTAGCAGAGGGAAAAACTTGGGGGGAGAGGCCCCACCAACTGGCCTCCAGTCTACACACAAAAACACTGGCTTTACAGGGATGTGTGTAAGGCTTGACTTCTTCAGCAGCAAAGCAATTCCAGTATTTTATGAAATGGGCATTTAATCTCTTCATTTCTGGGGTAGAATAAACCAAAGTAAGGAAAGCAGGGAGCGGGTTTCTCTTTTCTCTAGATCTCTAGTGTTTTCTGTATTGTCTATTACTGACTTCACCTTTCATTGTGCCTCAGTTTCTCCTTATCACCTTGGCCTGAGATTTTCTCCATTAACTGAAAATAAGAAACTGCAGACATCTCCAAGCAGGAAGAAAGACAGATGAGGAGAGCTAGAATGAAAAGAACAGCATTTGCATGAAAAGAACAGCATTTCATTTGCAATGAAAAGAACAGCATTTGTTAGGCTTACAGTTCGCTGGGGCTGACACATGGCCACCAGAGCCCAAGAACAAGAAAGTCACTAGTGTCAGCCACACGGCCCTTCAGGGGCCTTACTCCCCTTTCCCAGACACAAACATACAACACAAACCTCCCTATAGCTATTCTAGTAACTTCAACACATGCATCCCTTCATTTAACTATTGTTTGAAGTACATACTTCTAACTCCCTTTCATGTTCCTACCATTGTTCTACATTTTCCGTTTTCTTTATTAAACAAATGATAAATATTTGAAGATGAACTATAAAATGCAAATGGGTGAAAAAGAAAAAAAAATAAATTCCATTTTTAATCCCACAGCCTCAACAATAGTAGTTACTGGTTTCACTTTTCTTATATTATTGATTCTTCTAGAAAATATATGTCCTTTTTTTGTTTTGTTTTGCTTTTATCAAGTCTGGCATCATATAGATTGTATGGTTTTTGTAACCTAACCTATTTCTTTTTTCCTTATTTAAATTACATAATAGCTTATGAAATGTATTTTTTGGTGTCAGTTAAGATTAATCTACTACATAATTTCCAATAGCTGCATAATATCTCATTCAATGAATATAGCAAAATATCCTTACTCATTTTCCTACTATCAAATAGCAAAATTGTTTACTCTTTTATTTTTTTTTTCAAAATAATGCTGTAGTGAGCAATCTTTGGTTTTTACAAACATCCTCAATTATTTTTGTAGGCTAAATTCTTGAAAATGTAATTATGCAGTCAATTATAACGCTTTGATATGTAGCCAAACTAGAATCATGAAACCGTATTTCATTCTACGAGGACTATCAAGAGTACTATTTCTTCTCAGCCTCACCATTTGATATGTCCAACAGTATCTGATTATCGTTCCTGTTTACTAGTTATTTTTTATACGTGAGGCTGAAATTTGTTTATGTGTGTCTTGGCCTTTTGAACACATTTTATACTACATTGCTTCTTTATGCCATTTTGTCATTTTTGTATGGGCATGTATCTTTCTGTTGATGTATAGGAGCTTGTTATATATTGTTGTTATTAGTAAGCCCCTTAGAAGTTAATGTGTAAAAAAAAAAAAAAAAAGAAGTTAATGTGTATTGCAATATATTATTTTTTTACATAGTTCTTGCCATTTTGAAATATTTTCGTTTGTGGAATATATTTTCCTTTATGTTTTGTCTCCAAATAGAATTTTACTCTGAAATATTTCACATTCACCAAAATACAAATTTTAAAATACGAAAAGACTTAATGATAAACTTCAAATACATGAAACCTCTACTTCTAAAGGATAAAAGTATAGGTTTCTCCTAATACTTTGTGCATATACAGTGTTCCATTTTATGGATTGCTATGAGCTTTTTTACTCACAACACTTCTGACACTAAATATGTGGACTTTCCACACCTATGTAATTATTTAATTCTCTTCAGACATCAAGTGCGTGTCCCACAAGTCAATTCAATTGTAACATTAACTATCTGGCATTAGCAGAGACCCCACAGATTTACCGACTCAGTCCCAAAAGACTGCCTCTATTTTCAATGCCAATTACAAGTCCCAGGCCTCCTATTCATCTGGCCAACTGGCTATAAATTGAGATTTCCTATAATCCTCTCCTCAGGTTTAATAATTTGCTTGAACGGCTCACATAACTGAAGAAGACACTTTACTTACTACACACCAGCTTATTATAAAGGATATAACTCTGTAACAGCCAAATGGAAGAGACGTTTATGGCAGGGTACTGGGAACAAGGGGCACAGAGTTTCCATGCACTCTATTTGAATGCCACCCTCCCAACACCTCACTGTGTTCCCCAACTGAATCTCTCCAAACCCCATCATTTTTAGGGATTATATAGAAGTTCTATTATATAAGCATGATGGATTAGATTCTTGGCCATTGAAGATTAACAGTCTTCAACTCTTCTCTGCTCCCTTCCCTTGAGTACAGGGGTAGGGGTGTTAACCGTGAAGGAGTTCCAAGCCTCTGATCACATGATTGGTCCCTCTGGCAACCAACTCCCATTCTGAAGCTATCTAGGGATCACCAAGAGGAACTTCATTAGCATTAACTCAGGTGTGATTGAAAGGGGATTATTATGAATAACAAAAGATGCTTCTCTCATCTCTATCACTCAGAAAATTCTAAGGCTTTTAAAAGTCCTTGTTCCAGGAGCTAGAGGATGAAGACTAAATATATATTTCTTGTTATATCCAATATCACAATTACCATACTTTTTTTTTGACAAGTCCCTGATAAATGGAAACTTCGATTAATGTCCTGGCACATAATCTCTGGACATTTATATCATTTCTTTAGGATACATTTCTAAATGTGAAACAGAGTGTAAAATATGTACAGTTTTTTAGGCTTTTGAAACAATTTACTCATCTGCCTTCAAGAAAACGAACCAGTTTACATTTCTATAAGTATAAAAGACGCTCAGTTCTTCATACCCACCAACACAGGATATTGTCAGTCGTATTTATTTTGCATATGAATCAACAAAAATAATTCTATCAAATTGTCATTGTAAATGTAAAGTTTTGATAGGGAGAGTGGAGGAACCAAATTCTAGGAAGTCTTGGAAGTCAGGTTGAGTTTAGCATTGATGTAGAAAAAAAAGTAGAGTCTATATCTGTTGTTAGTTTGGAAATATAAAGTTGATACGTTAAGAAAATCACTTGATGATTAAGAAATCTGTTGTAATAATTCAGATATGATTAGGTAAGTTTCAGCAATGAAACAACAGGAGTTATAGCTGAGTTGAGGAAGGTACTAGAGAATGTGATGAGATTAAACATAAAGAGAAGGTCTTTTCAGGGTTTTCTTTTTTGAGGCAGGAATTATAGAAATACTATGACAACAGGCAAGTTAATAAGGAGGTTATTGGACTGCTGAGTAAGATGATGGGGCATGAGGGAGGTGAGGGGAATATCTGCATGGTAGATCCATTGCAGGTTAAACAGGGACAGAGCTCAAAGAACACCTCATCTCCATGATGTGCCTGAGAGATCTTCAAAAAATACACTTGCATTTCTGGTGTTGTAAACCAAAGTGTACCAGAAATGGGCTAATGGGCCGAGTTTTCCAAAAGTTAGAACATAAGTTTGTGCTAATTTGTTGAAAGGTTGGAGAGTAAAAACAATAGCTGAACCGTCTTTGTTGAAAGACCTAGACTCAGTAGCTTCCAAATTAAATGTTCCCAGAAACTTACCTGAGTTTCAGATGTTGATGAGTTTGAAGAATGTAATTCAAGGAAGATACTGTGTGTGTGCGTGCACACACGCGCACATGTGTGTGCATATGTGTGTGAAGAGGAGGAGATAGGTGTGGAACTCTTCCAGGATTTTCATCTGCTATTACAGAGAAACTCCACTTTGAAGCATTGAGTATATCAGGATTTTATGTAAGATTTTGCTTAAAATGGGCTATGGTGCCCTTAAAAGATTTGAGACTAGTAATCCTAAATGTACTAATGGAAAAAGACGGAGTCTCAGAGAGACTAAATAACTTTGTTTAAACTCATCCATTTGTTCCTTCATTCAGTGACTATTTAGTGAATGCCTGCTTTGGGCCAGGAACTGACAGAGACACTGGAAGTACCGCAGTGAAGCAGACCAAAGAGTCAAGGGACAGAGACAGACAATGATCGTAACCACCACACAAACTAGTACAGAAACGCTAAGGAATATGGCTTATGAAGCAACAGGCTCTGGATTGGCAGTACCTTCACTAAGACATTCTTCCAGTATTGTGTCCCCTGCCTTTCACCATGGTAGTGGACCTGCCCAGACCCTGAAATGGCATCTAAAATTGAATTGAAAATAAAAATAATTCCAAAGAAAGCACAAAGAAGTTAGTAAATTGAATCGGGGCCTTACGTATTTAACTCCATGTAATATCACTCTATTCCAGATCATTAGAAACAATTATTTTGTATTTCAGTGGTAGTGATCTTAATGTTGAAATTGCACCTTTTGTGTTTTCCAGCAGACATTGACTTTCTGGTCCTCCTGTCATCAGCCTCAAATGCTCTTACCTTATATTGGATACACTGAGTCCCCCTCCACACTTCTCCTCTCCCTGCGGTCTTTTTGGTGTCATTAGTATCTCTTGCCTCAGGAACTATTGACATACTGATAGCAGCAACTTCTGCTGAGGTCCTTTTAACTTTGTCATGGATCAATATATGCCATGCAATTTATTTTATTGTTATGGCTTTACACTTTCTCTTATAAAAGCGGTGTATGTTCATCAAAGGAAATTTGGAAATGGGTAATAAAATAAGAAGAAAAACAGTCGAAACCCATTCATACCACCATAGAGAAGTAACAATTCTTAACATATTGTTGTAAATCTTTTCAAGTATTTTATTCACATAAACACACTTTTATAAAATAGGATTATAGATACCTTTTATTATACAATTTACTTTGTTAAAATATTTTAAAAAACATTTAATGCCATCATCTAATTTTCTACTATATGATTTTTAAGGACTGCACTATGATGATAGCTTATATTTATTTAGAATAACCTTTGTGTTAGTTACCTGTGGAAAGTAATTCACGTGCATCATCTCATTTAAGTTCACAGCAATCATATAAAGTAGACACTGTTACCATCCTTATTTTACAAAGGAGGAAAAGGAGCACAGTACAGGTTGGGTAATTGACCCAAGATTTCATAGTATGGAAGTAGCAGAAACAGGATTTGACCATAGGGACTGGAACTCTGGGACCTGAGATTTTTTGAGCTGACCATATAATGCGTAGCGTATCATTGTTTCTTTATAATTACATTATTCCAATTTGTTACATAATTAGATTTGTGCTTTTTAACTATTTTGAAGAAAATTATGATGAATATTCTTGCAGGAGAATATTTATATGTTTGCTCCCATACATGATAATTTCCTTAAGATAAATTTCACTGATTAAAATGCTGAGGGCCCAAAGGTTATTTGCACAATTTATGGCATCAAATTGTTATGCAAGTTTAAACTAAAAACTGGAAACAATAGAACACTAAATTCAAATCATTTTGATTTCTAGCAAATCATATCACCACTGTGTATCTTGTGGGAATTGAGCCTAACTATCCTGTTTTTAACTTAGTGATATGAAATATTTTAGAAGTCCAAAATATTTAGAAGTCTGATACATATGAATTCATATTTGACAAAATCTTTAAGATGCAAGTACCTTGCATATGTAATGATCATTCAGTAATGACTTGATGACTGATTAGGCCAGACATGAAAATTGTCCTGTGTTTCCTATTTTTGTGATATTTGATTTAACGAACTATTTGCTTGAATCTTTGATAATTACAGAGATCATCTAGAAGCTGAATAAATGACATATTGGGAGATGAAGGTCAAATGGTCTCTGTTGACCTATTTACCTTTTGCAGATACTTTAAGGAGTTATATCTACCATCGCTTTAATAGAATTTCCAAGTGTGCCTGTTCTCAATATTGGTATGTCTGGAAAAGCCTTTATACATGGAGATAATTGATGGCAGATATTAAGCTACAGTAGCATTTTGGAAACAATTTGAGCTTTTTGTATTTTAACATTTTCCAAACCAAAAATTAGAATAAAAGTCCTGGCATCTGTATATATACTTGAAAATTTGACTTCCCTTGAAAAATTCAGTATCCTTAGTTGTAAACTAGTAAGCCAACATTCCTCCTGCACCATTAAAAGGAAAACTATTGTGAAATAATTTCCACGTTTAGGAAGGGCCAGGCAGTGAAGATCCTTTTTCATTGCTTTTCTCACTTGAAATGATCCAATGTTATTTGAATTCTCTCCAAATTATTCCTTTACACCCCTCACCTCCAACACCCACCCAACAAGTTGCCCTTGTTTAAAAACTTGCTCGCTACACTTGGAATGAGTTTTCCCCAGCAAGCACTGCACTGGGTCATTGGGGTTGGTGCTACACACATATTTAGTTTCAAATAACTGATCCTCAACTGTTACTGCTGCCATGGTTCTTAATCTCCTGCCTTCCTATATCTCTGCACCATCATTGTGGATTGAGTTCAAAATTCTCAAATCTGTTTTTTCTCATAGGTAATGCTAGGTTATTACAGAAGCAATACAACCCAGTAGTATAAAGGACTCTGGGTTCAGATCGATTTGGGTTAGAGTTCCAGCTTCCCCATTTACTGTGATGATGAGCAGTCGTTAAACTCACTGCTGTTCCTCATCTGTGATTTGGGCATAATACTCATACATATGTCATAAGGTTGTGAATAAAGATTAAATAAATAATGCATGTAAAGAGCTGAGTAAGTTACCTGACTTGCAAAATATTGCTAGAACCCTAAAGCACAGACAGATGCATTTTCAATTGCAGGGTTCCGAAGCTACTTCTTGACATCATCAGGACTGGAATTCAGAATTATCAATGGCACCATATCCTGCACCCAAACTGCAAATCTTCCATCCAGGGCAACCTTCTTGGACCTCACGTTGCTGCCTAACCACTGAGTGCTTGCTCACCGAGTTTTAGAGATCAATTTCTGTACACTCTCAAAATTTTCCTCACCTTCCCCCACGTTCCAAGAACAAAAATCCCCTTAGCCCTTCTGTTCTGTGTATTCATAATTGTTGTCTAATTCCAATTGTCTCTTTATCTGGGTACACCACCCTTTGTAATCCACCTTTGTAAGCATCCCATCTCTATAGCTATCGTGAAAGAGATACAGTATAAGAGTTAAGAAACAGGTACTGAATCCAACCCCCTGGGTTTGAAGCCCTCTTTTTCCACAAATCCAAGTTCTGTCACTTTTTAGCTCTGGGTCTTTATACCCTGCCTCAGTTTCCTTATCTATAAGATGAATATTTAAATTGTACCTACCTGATTGGATTGTTGTGAAGATTAAGTGCATGGATGTGTATGAAGCACTTACAACAGTGCCTGGAACATATTAAGCACTATATAAACACTATTTATAATTTTAATAATTGTTTATCCATAATAAATTATTATTTGTTAAATATTTCCAAATGTAGCTCAGAGTCATCTCTTCCAAATTTATCTCCTTGTTCCTTGCTATCATTTAATACTTCTTATCTTACTTGAATGATGTATTGAACATATATGAGAGAAATGCCTGAAACTATGCTTAGCACAAAGGAAGCACTCAAAAAAAAAAAAAAAAGAAAAGAAAAAAGAAAGAAAAAAAAAAAAAAAAAGAAAAAGCAGCCAGCCTTTGTGTTGACTCTCAGACTCTTCAGATACTGACCCAATTTGCCCTTGACCTTGAATTTCTCCTGGGAATTCTTTCTTGGATTTTGAGACCCTATTCTTTCCTGGTTCTGATTCTTTTTCTAATATGTGATCTTTTCCCTATATATCTTTTCCCATATGCACATACTTGTTCATCTCCCCCATGGAGTAAGCCCCTTAAGGGCACTGGGTATATCTTATTTATCTTTGTCCCAGTATCTTACACATAGTAGGAATGTAGTAAATCTTTGCTGACTTCAGTTTTTGTCTTGATTATTTTAACTCCCTACATTAAAGTTTTCTTATTTTTCCAATTCCAATCAGGTTTAGCTATACACAAGCCTGAGTGTACTCTGGCTTTTCATACCACTCACAATTGTTTTACTTCAAATATCTTAAATTCTAAAATATCTCTTTCTGATTTTTAGCTTATTAGTCTTCCATCCATTTTAATTTCTCTTTTTACTATATTCACACTAGTAATGCCTAACATTTATTGAGTGCCTATGATATTCCAGATACTATATTAGTTGCTTTGCACACATTACTTAGTTTCGTATTTACAATAGTCCCATGAAATCGTTGTTATTATGCTTGTTTTACAGATAAGGGACTTAAGGCTCCTAGAAGTCAAGTGATTGTTCCAAGATCACAGAGCTCCTGGCCTTGGCAGCGTCAGGTTACAAATTCCTGTCTTTTTGATCTTTTCTCTATGCCATTTTTTAAAGTTTACCATATTAAATGTCAACATGAATATTCTAGACAATAATTATTATAGCAATTCAGAGGAATAGAATTTTTAAATAATATACTTAACTTAAAAAATGTTTAGTTTCTCATTCCATGGGTATTCTTGTGGCATCTATTAATACTTCACAAAGCAGATAGCCTCCAAGTACCTCAGAGAATGTGGCATTTGACTACCAGACCTCTTGTCAGAGCTGGCTGCAATTGTGCAGGAAATTGGGTCTCCAGCTGGGCTGGACTGCAGTTAGGAAACATGATTGTAGATGGTGAACTGCCACTGCTGGGATGTGAACCAGACATGAATGTTAAGCAATAGCATCCACAATTTGCAACCCAGGAACTGCCAAATTGACAGCTAGACTAAACTATAGCAGCGTAGGAAGATGTGGCTAGTTTCTTCATTCAGTCAATACAAAGTCTTATATTGTACTTTGATGAATACAATCTTACTGTCCCATAAACCGAGATGCTGTCAATTATGAATCTCAGTTAGATTCGTAGTGAGCATTTCATGTCAGAGTGCCCTTGCAAGCCTCATAATGACCCTAACTCTAGTTGGTTTGGATTAGCCTTTCAAGTGCACATGCAGTTTATTAAGCACGTGAAATTTCCAACGGCAGTCGTACTTCTCTCCATGAACTAAATAGATTTCTTGAATTTTATCTAGGACTTAGATGAAAGGGATCCATAATGCTGTGCTAGAAATAAGTCTTGACTCTCTGAGGGACTTCAACAGTTAGAGTGAGTGTATGAAATGAATAAGATTAGTAATGAGCAAAACTTGAAAAGAAAATCTAAAGGTTTGGGGGGATTTTCTGCCTCTTTTTAAAGATCATGTACCAAATGATTGTTTTATCTCACTTTTACTTTGAGAATTTATTTCTTCCAGGCTTGGGATAGCCGTTTGGTATTTTACCAGATGGAAAATCTGCTTATCTTCCTCACCATCCTCTCAGATGCTACTTTGTCATTCATTTCTTTGATGCAAGGGATATTTTTTAAGTTCCTATTACATACCAGGCACTGGATTTGGAAATTAAGGATTCTTTGGTACAGAAACAGTTCCTTGCCCTCAAGAAGCTCATGGTCTAGTAGGGGGTACACATAAATAAATAAGGAGTATAGCAACATAGTGGTAAAAATGAGCATAATATTTTGCAGGAAGCCCAGTGAATAACACATAAGCCAGCCTAAACAGGTTCAGAGAGAGCTTTTAAAAGGAGATAACACCTGAGCTAAATTTTGGAAGAAGAGTAGAAATGAGCCCAGAGATGGAAAGTGTCAAGGTCCCAGACATCTTCTACATTGTAGGATTACTGAACAATTAGCCTATTATATTTTAAATATCAACAATTAAGGAAGCTATTGGGATTTTAGAGTGGATATTTTTTATTGCCATATATCCAAGTAATTTATTTATTAGGGACATATTTCTTGGATCAGAATGTGTTTCCTGGTAAAATGCCACTAAACCCTCATATATGAAGACGTGCATTGTTTAGCAACATGAGTGCTTTGTAAAACATGGGTTTATCAATCTACCAAGGAAAATCACTATCTTTCAAGTATCTTTGAAAGTTAAGGGCAGCCCAGGTGGCTGGCTGAGCGGTTTAGCGCCGCCTTCAGCCCAGAGAGTGATCCTGGAGACCCGGGATGGAGTCCCACATCAGGCTCCTTGCATGGAGCCTGCTTCTCCCTCTGCCTGTGTCTCTGCCCCTCCCCTTTCATAAATAAATAAATAAAATCTCTTAAAAAAAAAAAAAAGAAAGAAAGAAAGAAAGTCAAGAAGTGAGAATCTAGGTGGAGGTAAGATCAAGGGACTCTACCTAATGAATAACTTTAGCAAATGCCCGGGGACCAAAAGGGAAGTACATGGAGATTACCAACATATATTTTTGGGAAAATGATTTTTTTAAAGATTTTATTTATTTATTCATGAGAGACACAGAGAGAGGCAGAGACACAGGCAGAGGGAGAAGCAGGCTCCATGCAGGGAGCCCATGTGGGACTCGATCCCTAAACTGGGATCATGCCCTGAGCCAAAGGCGGGCGCTGAACTGCTGAGCCACCCAGGGGTCCCTATTTTGGGGAAAATGATTTTGAGAAAGTGTTACATGGTTATTCGTGGAGGTAGTCATGCTAAAGACAAAACTACCCATATGTTTTCCATGACATCGTTAATCTGCCTTTAACTATCAAAAGACTGGTCACTGGAAAACCTGAGGAAGTATAGTACATCATTTCCAATGGAGGAAAAAATTCTGGGCTTAAGCTTGAAATTTGTGTCGCTGGTTTTAATAAAATGACACATAGCTACCTCAGTGTACATTTGTACAGATTTGAAAAGAGATTGTTCTTGAATTCAAATGTATAAATTGTTTCATATAGTTTGAAGGTAAGTATGTGTTTAATTTTGCCAATAAGTCAAGAATATATCTCTGGCTATTTATTCAATACATCTTTTAGAAAATAGAAACATATGACAAAGTCTCACTAGAGGTAAATATAATCAGCAAAGTTCTGAATTTTAAATCATATTTTTATCTCATATTTGTTAAAACCTAAGTAAGGTTTTAAATTGTATTGGGAGTACATCAAATATTTTTTTCACTTAAGCATCTTCTAAAATTGTGACTAATAATCAAGTTCTTAGAATGATTTTCAGCCAGAGTTTGAGATGTTCGAGATAAATTACTATGTATTATTTTAAACTGCTGCTAAACTAATGTATTGAGTGAAATTCATGCCAACTCATCCATCTAAATTACCTTCTTATTTATGTTCTTCTCCAAGTTACATAGGAAGTGAAAAAGAAACATCAATTTCTTTTGAATTTGAAATGTCTTAACTGTGCATATGCACGCAAAATACTGAGGGATTTAAGATTGCAATGTCAGTGAAAGATTTTATCCTCGGTGGCTTCAAGGCTACCATTTTGAAGCATTTTTTAGCAAAATGCACATATTTTAATAATCTTTAATAAAGAGGAAAGGATTATTGAACAAAGAATCAGGAGACCCGGGGATTTTGCTTTTGACCCTACCATTTATCCACTCAAAATCTTCAGTGTCTTACTATTGAGTTTAAGTTTCAAAATCCTTACCATGGACCACAATGTTTTACATGTACAGACAAAGAAGTTTCCATATTGTTCAGTGAATATGCTAGGTTTTTTGTATCTCAGTGTCTCAAGACATCTGCCCCAAGTTCTCTTTTCCCATCAGGCTCTCCCCCTCAGCTACTGTCTTTTACATGATCTTATTTTCTTCACAGCACTCCCAGTAATCTGTGATGAATTTTTTTATTTATTCATAAGCTGACTATCTCATCTACTGGAATGAATGTTCTGGGAGGGCAAGAACATGGCCTTATTCACTATTATGCATAAAAAGTCTACCACCGTGGATCTATTGAGTGCCATTCAAGGTAACATGTGATGTATCAACAACTGACAGACCAATAGTTGAAACCAAATTCCAATAGTTATATAGTCTTTCCATCAAAATACAGTTTATGAAGCACCTTCTATATAGATTATAGACAGATGGTTCTATCAAGTTATATGAGTCAGATCCCTGCCTCCAAGGAATTGTAAATTATTCAAAGAAATAAAATGTGCCGTGTTATTTATCTTTTAAAGTTTAAGATAGGATATTATAAGAACTGAATGTAAGGTATCATCCATTATTTCTCATATTTGTTCTATGAAACATTTATTTACAATAAAAAGAATGCCATGGGGGATCCCTGGGTGGCGCAGCGGTTTGGCGCCTGCCTTTGGCCCAGGGTGCAATCCTGGAGACCCAGGATCGAATCCCATATCAGGCTCCCGGTGCATGGAGCCTGCTTCTCCCTCTGCCTGTGTCTCTGCCTCTCTCTCTCTCTGTGACTATCATAAGTAAATAAATAAAAATTAAAAAAAAAAAAAAGAATGCCATGGTCAAACAAGCATGACAAATTTAAATACCCTGTTTTGGATGAACATAATCTATTATAGCATATTAAAAGCTCTGAGAAATTCAATGGAAAGCAGCTTTGTTTGCTAATGTATTGTTTGTTTAATTGCTGAATAAACATTCACAAGCTTATTTGGTGTTGGAAACTTTTATAAGATCTTTCACCCCCAAAACCACTATAGTAGGGAACCCAGTTTGAAAAAAAAAAAACTGTCTACTTTAGTGATGAAAGGTGTCATTGCAATCATTGGTAAAGATTTCATGGAGAAGGTAGTACATAGGACTGAATCTTAGAAAAAGAAAAAGTCTTAGTCAATCATGTAGTTAGGACAATGAGTATCTTCTGGGCAAGGAGAGCAAGATATAAGTGAGGTTATAACCACGCTTTCTTATGAAAGAAAGAAGAGTGTTATTTTTTCACACTCTCCTTTAGAACATTAACATTCATTTGT
Source organism: Canis lupus familiaris (assembly GCF_011100685.1). Classification (NCBI taxonomy): domain Eukaryota; kingdom Metazoa; phylum Chordata; class Mammalia; order Carnivora; family Canidae; genus Canis; species Canis lupus. The sequence continues at coordinate 33,723,023 of NC_049255.1, forward strand.
TTAGCATATATGTTTGGATGGCTTAGGACAGATGAATAAATATCTAGTAGTTGCTATGAATGGAGCTCAACACTTCATTGGAACATACACAAAGACTGGAGTAGTCATATCATTTTACTTGTCTTTATTTTATTTTTTTTAAGATTTTATTTATTTATTCATGAGAGACAGGGAGAGAGAGAGAGAGAGAGAGAGAGAGAGGGGCAGAGACAGAAGCAGGCTCCATGCAGGGAGCCTGACATGGGACTCGATCCCAGGTCTCCAGGATCACACCCTGGGCTGAAGGCAGCGCTAAACCAGAGCCCCCCGGGCTGCCCACTTGTCTTTAATATAAACTACAACCAATCAACAAAACAGTTCTCCATTTTTGTTATTGTTATTTATCTTTTTAACTCAATATTTTAGAGATATAATTTACATTCAATAAAATGTACCAACTTTAATATTACATATTTAAATGTACATGCCATGTAACTACTACCACAATAAAGATATGACTATTTCCATCTCCCCAAAAGTTTCCTTTATTCCTGTCCCAATTACCCTATTCTTAAAATTACTCTATCTACAGTCCTAGCAACCAATGATCTGCTTTCTGGCAGCATAGTTTAGGTTTATGTTCTCTAGAGTGTTATAGAAAATGAATAACTCAGTATGTAATTATTTATGTCTGTATTCTTTTAAAGCTTAGTATAATGAATTTGAAATTATCCATGTTTTTGTATATTAGCAGCACAATCATTTTTATTGTGGAATAGTAGTTTCTTACAAACTGAATACCCAAGTGTAGAGTCGTTGCACCATATGGTAAGATCATATTTAACCTTAAAAAATATTGGCAAATTGTCTTCCAGAGTTATGCACCTTTATATTTCCACACATGAGGATTCTAAGTGTTCTATCCTCTTTTTAAAACTTGGAATTATTAGTCAATGGGTTATGTGGGATTCCTGAATCTGTCTTAAATTAGGGTTATTTTTCTATCATTTTATTCTTTGTAGTTTTTTCTAGTACAGATTAATTCTGGCTTTGTAAAGTGGATTGAGAAATATCCTCTCCTGTCTACTTTCTTCAAGAGTTTGTATAGAATTGCTATAATTTCTTATTTAAATGTTGAAGACAATTCACCAGTGAAGCCATCTGGACCTAGAATTTTCTTTGAGGGAAATTTTTTATTTATCTATGTAATTTTCAATATTGCCAGGCTATTTAAGCTTTCCATCACTTCTTGAGTCAGTTTTGATATATTGCTATGTGCCATTTGAGGTGTTTGCCCATTTCATATAAACTTAAATATATTTGCAAAAATTAATCATATTATACTATTATGTCATCCATTTATTCTTTCTTAATCTAAAGGTTTGTCAAGTCGACTGACCTTTAAAAATCAACTTTTCAGGAGCACCTGGGTAGCTTAGCAGTTGAGTGTCTGCCTTTAGCTCAGGTCATGATCTGGGGGTCCTGGGATCGAGTCCTGCATTGGCCCCCCACAGGGAGCCTGTTTCTGCCTCTCTCTGTGTGTCTCTCGTGAATAAATAAATAAAATATTTTTTTAAAGTCAACTTTTCATTTTATTGATTGTCTCTATTGTTTATTGTTTATTTCACTAGTTTCACTCTATTATTTTTTCCTTTACTTATTTTAGGTTAAATAGATCTTCTGTGTTTTAGTTCTAAACTCTTAGACCTACTTTTTTTCTCATATAAGTACTTAAAGCTATATATTTCTCTAAGACTGCTTTAGTTTTCCCCTACACATAATAATAATGTTTACATTCACCTAAAAATATTTTTAACCCATTTGAGTCATGGATAATAAAATTGTATTTTATTGTATTATTAAATTTCTATTCATTTAGAATAGAATTCATTTATAGAATTTAGAAATTCTATAAATTTCTAAATAAATAATAATTGTATTATTAAATTTCTAAACATTCTAAACATTCTGATACATTTGTATTCTAATTTAATTCCATTTTGATTAGAAAATATACTCTATATCTGCAATCATCTTATATTTATTGAGACTTGGTTTGGCTCAGGATATTTTATCTTATTAAATGTTCTATGTATACTCAAAAAATGTATAGTCTGCAGTTATTGACTGAAATTGTTATAAATGTCAATTTAACTTATTTGATAGTTGTTAATTCATGTGTACAGGCCTATTACTATTCTATCGCCTATCTTATCAATTATTGGTAGAGAAATATTGGAATCTCCAACTCTATGTGTGGGTGTGTCTACTTCTTTCAGTTATATCAATTTATGCTTATGTATTTTGAGGCTCTGCCATTAGGTACATACACATTTAAAATGGTTTTGTGTTTTCTTGAAAAATTGATCACCGGATTAGTATGAAATGCCCCTTTTCATGCTAATCTACTTTGTCTGAAATCACTTGGTGCAAAATTAATACAGCCACTCAAAGATTTTTGTTAGTATTATCATAGTATATATATTTTACCCCTTTAAAATATCTATTTTGGTCTTTATAAAGTGTGTTTATTGTAGATAACATATAGTTGTGTCTTGTTTTTTTCCAAGTCTGAAAATCCTTTTTTTGATGTTGTTGTTAAAACTTTATTTATTTATTTAAGAAAGAGAAAGAGCAGGGGGAGGAGCAGAGGGAAAGGGAGAGAGAGAAACTCAAGCAGACTCTTTGTGGTGTGGAGCCTGATGCAGGGCTTGATCTAAATATGCTGAGATCATGACCTGAGCCAAAATCAAGAGTCAAACACTTAACTGATTGAGCTACCAGGCACCCCAATCCTTATCTTGTCATATGGATTTTTAGAGAATTTATATTTACGGTAATTTTCAATATGGGTTTTGATCTATGAGAATGCTATTTGTTTTCTCTTTGTCTCACTTACTCTTTATTTCTGTTTCCTCTTTTCTGATTTCTCCTTGGTTAATTAAGGATTTTTATATCATTTTATCTCTGATACTGCTTTACTAGTTATACCTCCTTAAAAATAACTGTTATTTTTAAAAATAACTGTTATTCTAGAAGTTACAATTTTTATTATTAACTTATCACAGACTCCCTTGGAAATGTTATTTACTGCTTGATGTTTATTTTTTTTTTTTGCTTGATGTTTAATGTTAGAACCCTAACACGATATACTTGCATTTCTTTATGTTCCATTTCTTTGTAGAATTGTCATATGTAAAAAATACCAAATACATCGCTACCATGTTTGCTTTAGCCTCTACAGATATATATTAGATATATTTTTAAATGGCAAAAAATATCTTTTATTTTTGTCCACACATGTACAATGCCTTGCTTTCTTTATTCCGTTGTATAGGTTCACATTTCCATTTGCTGTCATTTACCTTCTACCTGAATGACTTCTTTCAGCATTTCTTGAGTTTTGATCTGTAGTGACGAATACTTTCAGCTTACTCATTTTTTTTCTGAAAATGTCTTTATGTCTTCTCCATTTATGTCATATCCATTTTGGATATGTACTTCTATTTTTTTCTTTGGTTTGTTTTTATTTTCCCTCAGCATTTTAAAAATGTTCCATTGTCTTCTGTCTTGCATGGTTTCCAACAAGGTATATGGAGTTATTTTTTTATCTTTTCTTCTATATGTAAAATACTTTTCTTTGTCCTTGGTTCTGTTAATATTTTCTCTTTGTCATTGATTATCATCAATTTGACAATAATGTGTTATGGATATTCTTCTTCTTCTTTTTTTTTTTTTTTTTGTAGTTATCCTGCTTTGGTTCAATGAGACTCTTGGATATATGGGTCTTGTCTAGATCTCATTTCACAAATGTTTGCTCACTATTTTTTCAAATTTTTTTTCTTTTTGCTATTCTTTATATATATATAGAATCTTATATATATATATATATATATATATATATATATATATATAAAAGATTTTATTTATTTATTCATGAGAGACACAGAAAGAGAGTCTGAGATGCAGGCTGAGGGAGGAGAAGCAGGCTCCATGCAAGGAGCCTGATGTGGGACTCGATCCCAGGAATCTGGGATCAGGCCCTGAGCCAAAGGCAGATGCTCAACCGCTGAACCACCCAGATGTCCCAATATATTATTTTCCATATTTTCCTAGTGGTCACTGAAACTGTTCATTTTGTTTTCATATTGCTTTGCTTTCTTTCATTAAACTCTGTGTGTGTGTGTGTGTGTGTGTGTGTGTGAGAGAGAGAGAGAGAGAGAGAGAGAGAGATCTGGTCTCTCCCTCCAGTTGCCCTGTTCCAGTTCCAGGCCTGGGCAACCAGACCCTCCAGCCCTTTGGAGCTCAGCTCATTCCAAACCATCTACATAACCTCCAGAGTGGAGAGAGCCCTACAGCCAAAAATCATTTTGATGTGGCAGCTTTATGTTGGTAACTATCAGTTCCCAATTAGACTTGGTGCCTGATGGGGTCCAAGGCTTCTTCAACAATCAAGGCTCTCAGGTGTTTCTCTTTTTTTCCTAAATAATGTTTATTGAATGCAAGTTATATGAGTAAAGTCAATTCTGTATTCTTGTCTTTTATAAGAAGGGATTGCAATTCAGCCAAAATACTCATTCATTAACAGATTTTGTTTTGTTTTGTTTTTGGGGGGAGTGTTTACTTTTTACCTTTTAGCCCTTTATTCTTCTGAGATAATTTTAGATTCACATACAATTTTAAAAGATAACAGGAAGTGATCTCATGTACCCATATCTAGTTTCCTACAAAGGTGACATCTTGGAAAACTATAATACAATATCACAACGAGGATATTGTTATTGATATAGTGAAGATACAGAACATTTTCATCACCACAAGGATCCCTCATGTTCCTTATTAATAGCCACCCTTTCCTTCCATGCCTATCTGCTTCTTAACCCCAGGCAATTGCTAATATATTCTCCCTTTCTAGCTTTTTGACATTTTAGAAATGTTACATAAAAAAAACAAAGAGTATGTGACCATTATAGATTGACTTTCTTCACTCAACATAGTTCTATGGAGATTCATCCAAGTTCTTGCATGTAACAATAGTTCATAGTATTCCAAGACATGGATACACCAGTTTCCTTAAGCATTTCCATCTGGATTGTTTCTGTTTTTAGGCGTTATTAATAAAGGTTACTTTTTCTAAAAGTTTTTTAGAGATAGTTTTATGTTTTACACTTAAGTCTGTAATCCAGTTTTACTTAATTTTTGTGTAAGGTATTTAAAGATTTTATGTATGTATGTATTTATGAGAGAAAGAACACATGAGCAGATGGGGGGGGAGGAGCAGAAGAAGAAGGAGAGAGAGAGAATCTCAAGCAGACTTCCCGCTGAGGGGGGGGCTTATTCAGGGCTCAGTCTTATGACTCTGAGATCATGACCTGAGTCAAAATCAAGAGTCCTGAGCTTAACTGACTGAGCCACCCAGGTGCCTCAAGATGTGAGATTTAGGTCAAGATCCATTTGGTTGCCTATGCTTTTGTTGAAGGGCTATTTTTGTTTGTTGAATTACATTTTCATCTTCCTCAAAAATCAAGTGGGCATATTTGTGTGGATCTGTTTCTGGGTTTTTCATTCTATTACACCCATTTATGCATGTATCTTTCAACCACTACCAAATAGCCTCAATTACTCTTGAGATCAAATACAGACGTTGATTTCACCTCATTCTTCTTTTTTGTGATTGTTTTAGCTATTGTACTTCCTTTGCTTTCCATATTTTTTGGAAAAAATTGTCTATATATACAGAAGATTTTGCTGGAATTTTGATAAGAATTGCATTAATCTTGTATATCAATTTTGGGAAAGTGGCATTTTTATTTCGTGAGTCTTCCAATTCATAAGGCAGTACATCTCACCATATGTTTTTTATTCCTTTCATCAGTATTCTGTATATTTCAACATACAAGTCCTGTAGATGTTTGTTAGATTGACACATAATGTTTTATTTTTTGGGTGATTATAGATGTTACTGATGTTTTATTTTCACTGCCCATGTGTTTATTAATAATATATATATAACTTATTTTTGTATGCTTATCCTATGTCCTGCAAACTTGCTGAACTCAACTTTTTAGTTCTAAGAGTTTGTACATTCCATAGGATTTTTAGAGAATGATGCTATATGCAAATAGGAAAAGTTTTGATTTTTCCTCTCTGATCTATAATCATTTTATTTCTTTCCTTTCCTGATTGCACTGGTTAGAACTGTTGCATAGAGTGATGAGAACAAGCATTCTTGCTTTGCTTTCAAACTTAAAGCAAAAGAAATTTTTTTTTTTTTTGTCATTAAGTACAATGTTAGTTTTAGGTTTCTTGTATATGCTCTTTATCAAGTTGAGGAGATTCCCACTAATCCTATTTCTTTAATCATGAATATGTGTTGAATTATGTCAAATGTTTTTTTTTTTCTGTATTGATTGATATGATCATGTGAATTTTCTTCTTTCTTCTATAAATATGGAGAATTACATTATTTGATTTTTTTGGTAATGTTGAACCAGCCTTGCATGCTACAATAAGCCCTACCTGGTGATGTTGCATAATTCTTTTATATACATTGCACGATTCAATTTGCTACTATTTTGTAAAAGATTTTTGCATCTTTATTGATGAGTGATATTGGTCTATACTGTTTCCTTCCTTCTTTCCTTCCTTCCTTCTTCCTTCCTTCCTTCCTTCCTTCCTTCCTTCCTTCCTTCCTTCCTTCCTTCCTTCTTTTTTATTGATACTGTCTTTGCCTGGCTTTGGTATCAGGATAATATTATCTTCATAAAATGAATTTGAAAGTATCCCTTTTTCTATTCTCTGAAAGAAATTTTAGAATCAGTGTTAATCCTTCCTTAAACATTTACAATTACTCAGTGAAATCATTTGAGCATGGAGATTTCTCTTTGGGGAATTTTTAAATTATAAATTCTTATTTTTTCATTGTTATAGGGCTATACAAGTTTTCTATTCATATAAATATCTTGTGGTTGTTTATATTTCTTTTTTGGTTGTTTATATTTTATTTGAGAAATTCATTTATTTTATCTAAGTTACCAATATGTGTTTTACAGAGTTGTTTGTAGTTGTTCCTTACTCTACTTTTGATGTTATCAGGATATATAGTAACATCCTGTTTCATTTCTGATATTGGTAATTTTTTTCTTTTTTTCTTATTTTCTTTATCAGCCTTTTTGTTGTCAATTTTATTGATCTATACTATGAACCAGCTCTTTGTTTCAATAATAATTTCTATTCTTTTCTGTTTTCAATTTCATAGCTTTCTGCTCTTATCATTATTTTATTATTCTACTTATGTTGGGTCTATTTTACTCTTCTTATTCTAAACTCTTGGAGTCAGATCTTAGATTATCTTTTAGATAATCTCCGATTATCTTTTTAGATATATTTTTGTACTATAAATCTGTCTCAGCACTGTTTAAACTTTGACCCAAATTTTTAAAAATATTTTATTTATTTATTTGAAAGAGAGTGCATGTGAGAGAGACCATGAAGGAGGTGATGGGGGGAGGACATGGGGAGAGAAGAGAAGCAGACTCCTCACTGAGCAGGAAGCCCACTTTGAGACTCAATCCCAAGACCCGGAGATCATGACCTGAGCCAAAGGCAGATGTCTAATTGACTGAACCACCCAGGTGCCCCTATTTTGTTGTATTCCTAGGTTTTGAGTGGCTCTCTTTACAAGCTTTTTACTGGTTAACTAGTTCCTCCCAGGTATTACATTCTGTATAACTAACTTACCTACTGGTGGCATCATTTTACCAGTTCAAGTGAAGTGTAGAACACTTAAATTACTTTCATCTTACTTTTTTCCACTTACATATAATTGTTTAAATATTTTTTCTATGTTCATTTAGAACCACATTAGACAAATGATACTTTATGCTTTAGCCATAAAGTGTTAGTTAGAAGACTCAAGAGGGGAAGGAAAGTTTATCGGATTTTTTTCCCCTTATTTTTGCTCTTTCTTTCTGTCTTTCATTCTGATGCTTTACAATTGGTTTTTAATCATTTCTATTTCAGAAACTTCCTTTAGACATTATTCTAGAGTAGTAAATTCTCTTAGTTTTTCTTTGTATGAGAATGTCTCAGTTTCCCCTTCATTTCTAAAGAGTAATTTTGCTGCATATAGGATTCTGGGTTGTTTTCTTTCATTAGCTGAAAAATGTCACTTCCTTCCATTCTCTGTGATTTCTGATGAAATATCTATTACACTTTCTTCTACAAGTAAAGTGTCATTTCTCTCTCATTGCCTTAAAGATTTTTCTTTTGTCTTAACTTTTCAGAAATTTGACTAAAATATGTCTTGGTGTGGATTTCTTTGGATTTAATTTGCTTGGGTTTTACTCAGCTTCTTGGATCTAGAGTTATGTCTTTGTCAAATTTGGGAAATTTTCAGTTTTATTTCTTTGAACACATTTTCAGTCTCACTGTATTTTTTTCTATCCTCTAAGACATTGACATTTGACACAATATTATGCCTTTGTTATATTTCTGTATATCTCTAAAGCTCCATTCTTTTCTTATTTCTCTCTTTTTAAAAATTTTGTTTTGTTTTAATTTTCTTCTAGTCTATTGTTTCTGTTGTTCAGCTGGGTAATTTCTATTGTTCTATCTTCCAATTTATAGGATTCTTTCTCCTCTCCATTCCATTTTTTAGTCCTATCTATTGAGATCTTTCTTTCTTTCTTTCTTTCTTTCTTTCTTTCTTTCTTTCTTTCTTTCCTTTCTTTCTTTTTTGAGTATTTTATTTATTTATTTGAGAGGGAGAGGGAGCACTACCATGGGGGGTGGGGCAGAGGGAGAGGAAGAAGCAGACTCCCTGCTGAGCAGGGAGCGAGACATGGGGCTTGATCACAGAATTCTGAGAACATGACCTGAGATGAAGGCAGATACTTAACCAAATGAGCCACTCAGGCACCCCTCTATTGAGATTTTCAGTTATTGTGTTCTTCAGTTCTCAAATTTCCATTTGGTTCTTCTTTATATTTTCTATTTCTTTGCTGAGACTCTATTATTTCATTTGCTTGTTTGTAATTGTTCATTAAAGTAATTTTATTATGGCTGGCTTAAAATCTTAGATAATTCTAACATCTCTAGAATCTTGGTGTTGGCATTTATTGATCCAGTTTTTCAATCCTTTTGAGATCTTCCTAGTTGCTGGTATAATGAGTAATTTTCTACTGAAACCTGGACATTTTGTATATTGTGTTAAGACTCTGGATCTTATGTAAACATTATATTTTAGATGCTTTCCTTTGACACTATTTTGGAAAGGGAAAGGGGGTGGGGGGAAAATACCTTTTACTACTCAGTGCAAGTAGAAGTCCCAGTTTATTACCACCTGGCTTCCAATGACTCAAAAGTGAGAGGTGCATGCCTCCTTACTTTGTGCAGGATGGGAGTTCTAGCTCTTCATTGGTACAGATTGGCAGAGGTGTAGGTGTGCCTTTTTACTCTTCCCACATGGCGTTCATGGACATCATGTGGGGTTGCCTCATTATCATTGGTTGGTGGTAGAAGTCTTGACTCTCTGATAAGCCTCCTCTGACATCACCTCAGTGGGAAGATGAAAAAACACCTCACTACAGCCTATTGAAGGGGAAAGCCTAGGCTCCTCCTTCATTCTTTGGTGTCATAGGTAGGGGTTAGGGTTACATTTTTTCTATGATGTCTGACCATAGCGAGACAGTAATTTTCTGAAAGTTTTCTGTATTGTTAGGCTGTCTTTTCCTAATCATTTGACTAGAGAATCTCCTTCTAAAATCTGAATTATTTGATATCACTTAATATTGCTCTACTGGTCATCAGACTTTCTTTACTTAAATTGCTTAGTCCTTTTTTTCTGTCTCTGTTCTTCATTTTGGATAATTTATACTGCTAGGTTTTTAGTTCAATAATTTTCTAATTATGTAATCTGCTGATAATACTATTTAGTGAACTTTCCATTTCAGATCTTATATCCTTCTTCTCTAGAAGTTCCATTTGGTAGTTTTTTATATCTTTTATTTTTATCCTCACTAAATGCACATTAGTCTTTAAATCATCAGGCATATTAGATTTATTTATGGTGCTATTTTAATGTCCTTATCTATTGATTTCATTATCTCTATTATTTTTAAGTCTGTTTTGAAATAAATTTTCTCTTCAATATGGGTCACATTTGATTACATTTTCACATGCTTATTAACTTTTTATGGAATGTTGGACATTATTTATTTTATATTGTTGAATGCTAGCTTCGGTCTCCTTTAGAAAGTATTGTGCTTTCTTTCTGGGTGCCAAGTTAAGTTACTTGATCCTGTCAAGTGCTTTTTTGAATCTTTGTTAGGGTAAATCTAGAATAGACTTTACTCTGGGGTTAAATTAGTCCTACTACTGAGTCATAGCCCTTTAGGGATATTTAATGAAATCCCCTATATGTTCAACAATACTTTCACAGTCCAGCTGCTAAGAAGTGATTCCTGGCCCTGTGTGCTTTGGGAGTTGTTTGGCTTAGAGCTTCACTAATTCTTCTTTGTTCTTGCCTGGCCTCAGGGAGACTTACCCTATGTATATATGCAATAATATTTAATCAGAGATTCAAGAGGATTGGCATACAGATTTCTGGAGTGATTCTCTCTGTCTCCCTCTCTCTTTCTGTAACACTCTCCTCTCCACCTCCCCTTGCCCCTTCTAGCACTCCACATATTCTAATTTCCTTGATAATCATGAGCTCTGATTTGTCTCTTTAATTTAGCAGGATCACTGAGCTCTCTTTTGATTTCTCCTTGTGTACTGTAACCCAGAAATGGTCTCCAGCAGAACTCAAAACAGTAATTTAGCTTACTTTTGTTTCTCTTCACTCGGGATTCCCATTTCTGTGCTGTTTGTTGTCCATTATATGCAAACAGTTGTTTCATGTATTTTTACTCTAGTTTTCTAGTTGCTTTGGTAGAAGGTAAGCCCAATCATTGTTACTCTTTCAAGATCATGAGCCAAATTTGAACAGGGGCCATTTAAGTGCTACATATAAAGGATACTGCCTTTTAACTCTACACAAAAGAAGCATTAGAAATTTGACTGAGAATATTACTTGTGTCCCACATGCTACTTTTAAATGTCCTTCTATGTCCTGCAGCTGAGAATAAAATCTGTTTTACCAAATGCTGCATTATAGAAGGTTTATTTTTTAGTTCTTCCTTGCCTAATTCAAATGGGTTAAGACAACAGTTATAATCAGTCCCCAAAACAAAAGGGACTTTTGACAGCAGTAGGACTTGCTGTAGGGAGGTTATATCTAGCCATCTTCTTGAGGAGTAAACCCTCATATTTGGAAACTTGGGCATCAAGATGGCATTCGAGAATAGATAATTAAAGTACATTTAGAATATAGGTTCTCAGAGACAGTGGTCAATGAGAAGAACATCAATGATCATTGTAATTTTGCATCTGGTGTTAGGGACTCTTCACTTTCCAAAGTCTAGAGAAGGAGTTATCTATCCCATTGTCCTGAGAATTGGTAGTAGGGGATACAGATTAAATAAATTAAGTTTCTGATATAAATGTAGCTGTGTAAATCTCTTGACCTGGGACAAAACATACAGATGCAATAAAGAAAACAAAACCAAAAATGTCCATCAAATTTTCTTTTGTGTGAAGTTAAGGGGCATATTGAATTTGCAGACTCAAATGTAAGAGTTTCTTAGAAAACTCATACTGGGAAGAAGTAACATAAGGAGAAAAGGAACATGGAAGGTTAAAAAAAGAAGGAAGGTAAAGATGAGGATAGAAATTAGTGAAGTAGAGGATAGAGAAACAAGAAAGAAAATTAATAAGACCAACAGTTGTTTTTTTTTTTTTTTTAAACAATCAATACAGCTGACAAACTGTTAGATTGGCAAAGGAAAAAAGAGAGATAACTCAAATGACTAGGATCAAAAGTGAGAGTGAACATCACTACTGACTTTAGGAAATTTTTTGAAAAGAGGGAAAAGGTAATACGAGGAACAACTGATCACAACAAATTAGATAACTTAGATGAAATGAACAAATTCCAAGAATGACAATTACTATTGGAATTGGATTCTGAAAAAATTGAAAATCCAGTTATATATATAATAAGTAAAGAGATAAAATTAGTTATTTTGCAACTTCCCAAAAAATAAAAAGCTCAGGCCCGGATGGTTTCAATGGTGAATTATACCAAAAAGAATTTATTTAAATTTAAAAGAACTATTCTATTTTTCAAACAAATTCTTTGAAAATAGAAAAGAGAAGAGAACACTTCCCAGTTCATTCAATGAAATCAGAATCACCCTGATACCAATACCGGACAGCAGTATCACAGGAAAGAAAACCATAGACAAATATATTTTATGAATGTAGATGTAAAAATCCTAAACAAAATATTAGGAAGCCAAATCCAACAACATATAGAAGGATTATACACTATAGTCATTTAAGATTTATCTTAGGAAAACAAGGTTGGTTCAACTTCTGAAAATCAATTAATGCTATATGCCATATCAACAGAATAAAGTACAAAAATCACATGGTAGTCTCAATAGGTGTAGGAAGAAAACCAACAACACCTGACAAAATCAAGGATCCTTTCACGATATAAGAACTCAACAAACTAGAAATGTTTGAGGACAACTTCCTCAACCTGATAAAGGGAACCTATGAAAAACCCACAGCTAACATTACTGGTAATAGTGAATACTGAAGCCTTTCCCTCTAAGATCAGGAACAAGACAAGGATGTGTGTTCATGCCACTTCTCTTCAACATTATACTCTAGGCTTTACAGTGGTTCATTACAGCCTGGAAGATCTGAACTAAACTCCATCTCCACAACAGCTATGGCTAAGACTCTTCCATGTTGCTTCAGCCTACCTTCTCCTCACACTGTGGTTGTTTATCTAAAGGAAAAAGTGACCCAGGGGAGGTTTTACCTCTGAGAATGATTCTGATGCCCAAAGAAGTGGAAAGGGTTGAGAGAGAAGGGGAAAATGCAAAGGTGTATGATAGAGTTCAAGCTGACTCTGTTGAACTTTGGGTATCAGAGGGCTGAAGGCATGCTTTTGAGAACAGTGAATTAAGCCAATTCTTTTTTGGCTCTGCTCCATGTTTATATTCGTTTATATTTTGGAGTTCATATCACAAAATGGAAACTTTTTTTTGGAAATAGTTCCATCTGAAAGTGGGAAAAGCCTTTTCAGAGTCCTTACCATCTTTATATGAGAATCCCCATGGCCCCAGTGCCCTCTTTACCTTCCCCCCCTTCCACTTTGCATATCTTTCTGAAGTTAATGAATTATAAACTACCACTGCTTAATTGCTTTCAGAGATGGACCCCTGCACAGGTGGGAATGGATATGCCCACATCTGTCAGAGTGAGAATGGTGTGGCCAGGTGTTCTGTCGCCCAGGGTACCAGCTGTCTGAAGACAAAAAGGCCTGTGGAGGTAGGAGGTTGAAGATGATGGCTTAATTGTGTAATTGTTTGAAATTTTGTGGTAATTCAGTTTTGAATAGTCAGAACAGCTAGGAGAAAGGCATTTTCATTTATGCTTTAAAAAGAACATTTATATTCTCATTTGATCATTCTGAAAGGTATGTTTATGAAACTATAAAAACTCAGTGAAATTTTTAGTTACAAAAAATAGTCTGGTATAATTTCAGAATTAATGCCTTTTGTTTTTTGTTTCTCATTATGAAGTGAATTCCAGAATTAATATTCAAAATCTTCCATAACTACACAGAGAGTTTTTTTATTATAGGCTGCAGAACGTGGAGGATAACCTTTGAAACGCAAGTGTGTGCAAATGAGTGTTCTCAGAAGTTAGAAATAATTAAAACCAAAAAGAAAGAAACTATAAATACAAGGTTACATATTTCTGTTTCCTAGAAATAGCAAAACAGACATACTTCAATTTGAAGATGAAAGTGACAAATTACTGCATAACCAGAACTAATAAATGAAATCATTCCTGTGGGACAGTCTTTGTTTTATTAACTTCAGAGAAATCACAGAATCCTTCATTTTTATCATGACATTTTCATGAAACGAGAAACAGTTTATTTGGATTAATTATGAAAATACCAAAATATTTCCTGGCTTATGGGATGGATAAACACTTTGAGAAATTGAAAAAGGTTTAGATATAAAAATTCCCGTTTATTTTTTTTTCTTTAAACCAAAACTAAGATATAATTTTCTGTTGATTGTGTTAATGTGCTTTTCTGACAGAGAACATTTCTGCTTTGGTCCTCTGTTTGCACAGCATTTGCCTAACCTTTCTGGCACAGAATAGGATCTTATTAAATATTTGTGGAGAATTGACAAAGATAGATAGATAGATAGATAGATAGATAGATAGATAGATAGATAGGTGATAGATGTGGAGGTGACATGCAGGACAGTACAGGAGGAAGCAGTAGTTAGGAAAATGTTGAGACCTATCAACGTGAAGAGAAGGAGCAGGGACTACTTGAGCTATGGAATGAGGTTATACTGAATGGAACTGCCTCTTGGTGTCAGAAGAAAGAGGAGGCATCCTTGTGCAAATTGCACTGCCCCATGGCATTCAGGTAGAGCACACTGTGGATTGCTACACAGGGGGGGCCCCCAACCTGCCTTGTCCACATGTCCTGGCTACCTTAAATCAGGGAGATATCATTTTTGCTTAAGAATATAAGATACATCCTGGATGGCTCAATTGGTGAAGTGTCCAACTCTTGATTTTGGCTCTGGTGATCTCATGAGTCATGGGATCAAGCCAACAAGGGGCCCCTTGGTCAAAGGGAGTCTACTTGAAGCTTCCCTCCCTCTGCCCCTCCCCCCATGTATGTACACATGTGCACACACTCTCTCTCAAATAAATAAATAATAAATCTTTTTTAAAAAAGAATGTGATATAGATTCCTAAAGACAAATTACAATGACTTCTACCTGTATTATTAGGGGAGAGATAAAGTATAATTTTTAGTTATTTTCTTTATTTGCTCCCAATTAATAAATACTTGTAGGTTCCCATGGATAGAAGTCTTTGAGAGCATTAGACCAACACTTTAGTTAATATCATTAGCAGTTGGTTTATTCGCAAATATGGTGCCAATGTGGTATTTTACTGTTATGTTTGATGTCTAGGGTTGAGAAGAAGGGAATGCTTTAGCTCATTTTTATAGTTTACAGATAAATCTCAACTTGAGCTCTGAAGACATAGCTGCTATATAACTCTTTCTGCAAATATGAATAAACATGCTGAAGGGCTGGTTCACCGCAGCCATCACTGTTCAAATACAATGGAATCTTTCATCTGTGCCTGCCATCCTGGCTTTGAACTGGGAGCTGATGGAAAACAGTGTTGTGGTAAATGGCAACAAAAGCAGCCCAGGAAACGTGTAGCATTTTACAAATATTAAACAAGAGTACTAAACAAAAGAACCATACTGAATAGCTTGCCAAAGCAGAAGCTCCTAAAATTGTTTTCCACTGGGGTGGAGTGAGAGTGAGATTTTATTTTATTTTTTCAATATTTTATTTAAATTCAATTTGCCAACATATAGCATAATGCTCAACGCTCATCCCACCAAGTGCCCTCCTTAATGCCCATCACCCAATGAAGAGTGGGATGTTAGAAGTAAGTCTAACACCCTCATTGTAATTTGAGGAAACAAGAGACCAGAGTCAATAGACAATAGCTGGCATAATGACCCACAGTGCAGAGAGCAAGGTCTGTCTCAGGGCTTGTGACTTGGGGCTCTTTTGGACGTAAAGCTCTCCTTTGTAAAGAGTCTTCCTACTTTCATCACCTCTGCTATGCAATATTTATTGAACACTAATAACTCCAATGTAAAACTCAATGAGTTTTGAGGTTACCATACCTGACACATCAGATACTCTAATGTGTATGTTTCATGTCCCCTTCCCCTCCCTTCTCCCATTTCTGCTCATTTCCATCATGCCTCTTTAAGCAGTTGCTTCTCACTGTATTCTTCACTGACTCATTCCCCTACCCTTTTACTTCTTTTCTTCCCTGAAGAAAAAAGATGATCCATCTCATCTAAGCTCAGCCTTTCCTCACCTAGGCTCAGTTAGGCAATTTAATATATCTTATTATGAATAGATTAAAATGTTAAATATGCTAAAACTTTAGCTGTTATTAATAACTGTTACAGCTATTTTTTTTGCAGGTCTTCTCCACTGATCCACTACTTAACCTGTAGATAAATAATACATTTCCTGCTTTACTAAGCTTAAAAATGCCTAATATAAATTCCATTTTCTCAACTTCAGTATTTCCCAAATGCACACATTCTCTTCTTCTTCCCTTTGTTTTCAAATGACAGAATATTTTTTTTCTTATTTCTTTGGCTGATTCCTCCGTCTCTTCTTCTTATGTAGTCATGATATAATCAACAATACATTTTCTTTCATCTTTAGACCCTACCTTTCTCCCAGTGACTTCTTCTCTTCTTTCCCTACTTCATATTTATGCCTTAGCAGATAAATTTTGTTGTGCTCAAAGCACAACTCTTTGTTTCAAAGCACAACTCTAAGTTTCTTAACTTTAAGTTTAAAACTTAACTAGTTTTACTTTAAATTCAGGATCACAAATCTCAAATGATTATACAGCATGACTGGACCAATCTACACTATCAGAATATGTCTATTTCCATCCTCATCAAAAATGAATACTGACATCTTCTCTTTCTCTTCCAAGTTTTTATATTATCCCCTTTTTGCCTTTATTCTTAGCTTGTTTCTTACATCATCAAACAAGTGGATGCAAACTATCAGTCAAGTTAACAATTGACCAAAAATACCCCATAGAATCTTATGAAAAAGATTTCACTAATGTTCATATAAAGGAAGTAGTCCTAGGACTACCAAAGGCCATCTTCTCTACTATACTTCAGATTCCATTCTCTCTTATTCTGTCAATATTTTTGCTATTGCAGTTACCTAACAGATCATTCTCAGCATGTCAACTTGGTACAGTATCTCTTATCTTTAAAGTACCCTCCTATGACCCCACCCCTCCTAAGCTTCAATCTGAACCTCTTCACATTAAAATTTTTCATCTCTTAGCCAATGTTCCCTCCTCATCTTGCACTCTCTTATCATCCCTGACTAATCAGATCTCCATCTCTACCCAAACATGATCACTCATAACTTCCATGCTTGTAAATATCTCTGGTTTTATCCTACTTGACCTCTCATCAGCATTCCACACAATGGACTAATCTCTGTTTTTTCTTGAAATGCTTTCTTTCTCATTCATGTTTTCACATTTTTCTGGTTTTCCTCTCAATCTCTACCCCCTCTTTCAATGTCCAATTTACATTTCGTTTCTCTTCTTCCTTTAACTTCATGTGAATATATCAGAGTATGTACTCAACATCTCCACTTGCTTGACTGGTAGACATTACAAACTTAGCAGGCCCAAAACAGAACTGCTGATTTCCAGTTTCAGTTCCAAAGATGCTCTTCCCAGTTCTCCACATCTTAGGAAACTATCAATTCAGTATTGGACAAAAACTCAAATACACAAAATTAGTTAAGTGCCAGCACTAGGACTTGAACTGGGGTCCTTAGGTTCCAAATATGCAGTCCTTTTAACTTTCTCCTGTACTTGAATATGTCATATATCTACTTAACAATTTAATCAAGGAAGAAGAATAATGATCATGATAAATAAACAATTGTGTGTTCTTCTGTAAGCTTTCTCATGAAGAGACATTCTTAGGGTCACTAAATTCTTCATTCTCCTCCATTGCACAAAATGCTGTTTCTTTAATGCTTGGGTGGCTAGTGTAGCCTTGAAGTCTGATGGTATATTTCTATCGCTTAAACACAAGGCAATTTTACTATGGTGATATTTGTCTTTTAAAGAGCAAACTAAATAAGACAGGAGAGAAGAATTAACTACTAATTAGGATACAACTTCTGAAGTGAATCTTTCTTTCAGTGCCCTGAGGAGTCCTTTCAAGCAGAGAGAAATGTGGATGGGTTTTTCTTTCTTATTAATATTTTGATTTTTAATGTAGCCAGAGGTTTAAGAGAGGAGTATATTTTACAAGTGTCTGAAATAAAATCTCTTGCAATCTGACGGTGCGTTTTCAGTTATCATGACAGAGGGGGCTATTATTGCTAATGACTTATGAGGTACAAGCTTTCTGTAGAATTTATTTAGGAAGGAAATTTGCCCTAGAGTAGAATACATTTGGTAGAAGTGTATTTTTACATTTATTTCCCTTATGTGAATATTTGGCTAAGTTCTTTGTGCAGCTCTCACTAGACCTCAATATTTACTAACTGACACACTAAACTTTCTTGGTGAAAACTGGTGTTTTGAGTTGTTTCAAAACCTGTAGGTGGAGTAAGTGTTTTCAGAACATGGTAATTTTTAAGAATGAATTATGTGTCTTTCAGATAAAAGTATACTTTAGGAAAATATTATTTTACCTTTTCCCTAGGAAAACAATATTTTGTATTTATATAATTTCTCCTCAGAGGCTCTCCAAACACTGTATAGCATAAACATTAAATGTTCCTAGAGTGCTATACATGAGCCATTAGTATTTTGTGATTAGAAATTGGAAGAGTCCAGATCCAGCATGGTTAAGACTTCCTCCAAATTACCAAGCAATATATAGTCGAACTTAAATTCTATATATATTTAATGTATATTTAATATGTTGAGTAAGTAATGATTATTGCTACCTGTGAGAAACTACAAAGATCATTTTTTAAAGTTTTTTTAGAGTATATATTTTTTTAAATTAAGATGGTTGAGAATTATTAATACCTGTATCAAGAACACAAAATCTCAGCTTACTTCTAGTGGGCAGTTATAGATCTAAGTACATACTTGTTTTAGTCCCATGCATTTTTTAATAAGATCACAGCAATGTAATTTATATTTAAATTAAATTACCACCAGCAGTCTTAGAACTTCATTGTCCACAGGAAATAACAAGAATAGAAGCCAAAATTTAAACTACATCTCCCTAAAGAGTATATGCTAGTGTATTGTAAAAAATATATCAGTGTTCTTCATTATTTCAATCTTTGCTTTAGCTTTTTTTTTTTTTTTTTTTTGCTTTAGCTTTCTAATTCCTCAGTGCTAAAGTAGCTGTTTCTAAACCCAAAGGGGTTCTTATTTTCAGTAACAAATTGATTAGCATAATCCTTCCTTTTGTTTATTCAATCACTTAAAACCTATTTTTGAACATCTGTTGTGAGCTGAGTAATGCAAGATGATGGTGGCATAGAGGGATGAACACAATGACAGGGTTGTGCCCTGCATGCTCTGGGAACACATAAGGCGGCTGCCTACCTTTAACTAGAGGCTGGGGATCAGGGAGGATCTATGCTATAACTGTACAGGAACTATAGCAGAGATCTAGGCAGTTTGAATGATAATATAGGCCTTTAAAGGATGCCACAATCCCAAGTACCCTTGTCCTGTTCTTTCCCGTCTTTCTTCTTCCAGAACTAAGAATGGAAAGAAATGAACCAGTGTAGACACTCTTCATTAAGAGGAAGTGTGCCCAAACAATACAAATGAAGAAGAACCAATGGTGGCCAATGGTGAAAATAGCAGAGTACCCAAATTCCATATTTTAAAAATATTTTGTTTATTTATGAGAGAGAGAGAGAGAGAGACCAGAGGGAAGAACAAAGGGAGAGGGACAAGCAGACTCCCTGCTAAGCGCAGAGCCCAATGCTGGTGCTCAAACTCATGAGCCTGAGATTGTGACCTAAGTCGAAATCAAGAGTTGGACACTTAACCAACTGAGCCACCCAGGCACTCCCCAAATTCTATATTTTAACAGTGATTCAAATCATTATTTATTTCTCATTTCCTCATTAGGAAATGATGGATTATAATGCCTGTGTACTCAGGACAATTAATATCCATATGCTGAGACCGATGTCCCCCCAAAATACTTCCAACTAGTAGCATGTACTGGGATCAGCAAATTGTTTTTCAAAGTAATAGTATGTTTATGTAATAAGTGACACTCATATACATCAAAACTGATTAGCACAGCAACATGATACTAGTCACATATGATCAGCTCATTCATTGCTTTTGTGTTCATGCTTTTGTTCTAAAGCTATTTTTAAAAGTATTTTCATGTACTTATAGCCTCTAAAAAGGACAGATAATAACATACCATTAGCTTGAGAACAGATGTGTCAATTGGCAAACGACCTATTTGCGTTCTGATCATTTGATTCAATATGCATATTTTTTTTATATCCTGAAAATACTATGAATTCCCAGAGGTAACTGTCTTTTAAGAAGAGTGTTAATAATCACTGGTGGATTCATTACTTTTCTGCATCACTTTACCAATTTGACATTATTCATAGGTTTATTAGTATTTTGATATGGTATAGACATTTACAATGCCTAATTGCTGGCAGACTTTTACTTTTATATGTGTAGAGTGTTGATAAATTTCCAATGAAATTTGTCATCTTCCTAACAGAGAGTGTACCCATTATTGACATATATTCAGGTTTCTCTGTTGTTATGCTAATAACTCTCTTTCACTTGTTTTGGAAAGGATTTGAATTGGAAATTGTCAATTGCTGTGAAGAGAACAATTGTAGTTGTTCCCATTACTGTGAACGTGTACTTGGGGCAGGGGGTGGCCATTGTTCCTGCAATCAGAGACATCAGCTTGATTCAGATGAGAAAACATGCATAGGTAATGTATGGTAAATGTCATCTTCAGAATTTGACCAGGATTCATTTAGCCCTTTCCTCTCTAATACATACTTAGAGCTGTAAATATGAGCCATGTCTCTCAAAACTGCAAGGAGAATTAAATTGAATAGTATCTCTGGCTACTGGGCAAATGCAAAAGAAAGATTACTTGGCAGAAGACATCATTATGTTTAAATGGTTACTTTGAAATTAAAGGAGACTTAAAACATTTTAACAAAATATGTGGACTTAACAGTTTTATGTCAAGAAAATATTGCATAGACTACCTAACCATTCAATGTCATTTGAAATTCAAACAGCACATGTACCTTACTTTACCTCAAGCAGAAACTAAACCATGTGCATTGATGTTTAACTTGGTAATGATTTGGGTGAGTGTTCAACTTTGGTATGGCAAATAACTACATTCCAAAAGAAAACTTTAAAAGATATTATTCTTTGGAAATCCCAGCTCAAACCCATTCTTAATGGATAACATTTTCAACATATTACTAGAACTTTTATCAAATGGGAATCTAAGAATGAACTCCACCCTGACATTGCTCTGTATGAAATGTTTAAACTAGAATATCCCTACAAACAGGGATAGTGAGCATCAAACTGTATTACTATGTACTTTGGTTCTGTGAATCTATAAGCCCCTAAAGCAATTTGTCATTATTCAGGAATTCTGATACCATTCTTTTGTGATACTTTATGTCACCTTTCTTAAAAATTATAATATGATTACTGAAAAAATCTTTGGGGCACCTGGGTGGCTCAGTGTTTGTCTGCCTTTGGCTTAGGTCGTGATCCCGGAATCTTGGGATCAAGTTCCTCATCATGCTCCCTATGGGAGCCTGCTTCTCCCTCTGCCTACGTCTCTGCCTCTTCTCTCTCTCTCTCTCTGTGTGTGTCTCTCATGAATAAATAAATACAATCTTAAAAAAAACAAACAATTTTGACCATTTAATACTAGTCAATAGGATTAGAGACAAATTGAAGTATAATAAAAGAAGAGGTGAATTTCAGAGGTCTAAGTATTTGGGATTTTTTATTTTGGCACTACAATGTGACAGAGTGAACTTAGAGATTTTGAAGTATTCTGGTTTCATAAATTATTTAACCAAAACAATCACATTACATGTTATTTCTTGATCCAACATTGCTTTGTGCATTTTTCCCAGTTACAGTGATTAACTTAATGAAACCAGTTGTTTCTCTTGCCAATTTTTATGTAATGAAAAATAAGTTTATATGTTTCTATCTTGTTAATGTTTTTATCTCTGAAAAATGTAAAGGGCTTCCTTCTTTCCTCCCTCCTTCCCTGCCTTCCTTTCTTCCTACCTATCTTCCCATTTTGATTATTGGATAAGAGAAACTGGAATTTTGCTAAACCTCTGCAACTTACAATCTGGTGTCTTTCCTTATTCTTTGAAAAGTACAATTCAGCAAAGCTATTATTTATAGCTAGACAAAAAATAAATAAATAAATAACATCTGCCAGGGTCAAAATGTGGAAAAGTGCATATTTATGGTATTTCAGCAGTCAACATGATGTTATATTGTTTATGGCTCAAATTTATTTCATTTCGAACAATAAATAATACTCATTCCTTAAGTCCAAATATTCACTAAAGGCAATGATTTGTTCGGAGTGTACACATGCATACTTCGCTTACTTGCCTGAGAGCAGATTAAGGCCATGTATGCTTTGTAAAAACATTCATACATAAAGGAAACTAAATAATTTTTTAGCTTATTCTAAGACTAGTTTTTTAAAATATATTTGAATATACAAATAGATGTGAAAATCAGTCATCCAATCTGCAAATGTTTAGTCTTACCCAAGTGCAAATTTTATTAGAGTTAAAACCTAGAGATGTGTTAATGTAATTTGAAAGACAACTGTCTAAAACGTGACTATCTGATCAGCAATAAAGTCCCTACATTTTAACAATTTTTAATTATTAGAAAATATTTTTAAGATTTATTTATTTATTTTAGAGAAAGCAAATAAACAGGGGCAGGGGCAGAGGGAGAGGGAGAGAATCTCAAGCAGACTCCCCCCTGAGCACTCATTGTTGTGCCTGATGGAAGGCTTGATTCCACAATCCTGATATCATGATCTGAGCCAAAATCATGACCTGGCCACTTCACCAACTGAGTCACCAGGCGCCTCTAGAAAATATTTTTTATTTATACCTTTTGGAGCTTTGTTCAGTGGTTACATATGGGGTAACAGATACAGAAGCTCAAGTAATTTTACTATTTACTTTTGATGCTTCTCTGAAATTAGAGTTAAAATGTCAAATTGTTTTGCCTACTTACAATTAACGTTCTGTTTTTTATTAAGGCTACATTTTTATGTGCAGGTGAATTTCTCTGTAATATTGCAATATTTGGCATATTGGCCTATGTAGGAAAAAATAGAGATGAAGAAAGTTAAAAGGGAAAATAAGCAAGCAAATCTCACCAAATAAGATCAGAAAAAAAAAATCAAGGAATTTGGGAAACATATGATGCAAAAATTGGGGAGACAGGGCATTTTAAGAAAGGCTTATAAGGTGGAAAGGATAGGGTTTCAGGTGAGTTCCAGATTGAGGAAGTTATGGATTAGACAACCTAGAACTAGCCCCAGAGGAATGATAATAGAAGAAGAATCCAAAATGGATCATAAAATGATAAACTAAGAAACTAATTTTCTAATTATGTGATGTAGCTGTGCTTCTAGCTAGTTGAGAACAAGGGAATCCTGAGACCTGTATGTTTAAAGGTTCTGGTGGTATCTGAGAAGACCTTAAAAAAAAAAAAATCTTAAAATTAAAAAAAACCAAAAAACCTAAAGGATAGTGTTTTAGATGAAATGAAACTGAGTTTTTTTAAAAAAGTTTTGGTCTCCTATATTCATGCTCTTTAATCCAAAGGACAAAGAAGGGTTTGATATTAAAAAGGCAAAAATATCATGTAGAATTTTGTGAGCAGCACTACTTATGACATTTGGCAGGCAGAAGAGTGTTTTGTGTCCAAATGACCCTCATTTAGATATTTTATGGTGACCCTTCACCTTGGCTGATTGATTGCATTTTTTCTCTCTTTTTTTCTTATCTGCATTTCTTACATTAGTACCCTTTCTAAGGTTAATTGAGACACTGACCTTTTATATCTGTGGCTGCTCGTGTAGTTACAGAACAGTGAAATTTAGTAAAGTCAGCACTGCAGGCCACCCAACTTAACAGCTCAACAAACAGACGGGGTCAAACTGAACCAAGGGCAAATAGCCAAAAACCCTGACCACACAATCCCCAGGTGTCTAGCCTAAGGAAATAGTGGGTGAAGAGTCTGATGCTACTCCTCAGCCAATTATGCTAGAAATGATCACCTCAAAACTCAGGCCAGATATCATGTAGCGGAAAGGTTCCAATTTGACATCTTCCAGTGCATGTTTATTTTCCTCCAGGCCATTCTGTCTTAGAAAACAACATTCAGGTTTATAGAATTGTAGAATAATAGGTGTTGAAGGAGACTTAAAGACCATCACTTAGAAAACTGTTTATCTGATAGTCCTGCCAGGCTAATGGTGTCACCGGTGGTGATCGAAGCCCCTAGACCCCCCTCACCCATCCAGTCAAAGCATCATCGAAAAATTCAAGCAAATTCCCTGAAATATTGCCATTTAAAACGTAACATTTACAGTGACTTTCTACCCCCTCTGAATTATGGTTACCACATCTCTTGCCAGTCACGTGGAATCCTTTTGCTTGGGGAATGCTCTTTCATGTGAAGTTCTAGAAGAGTAAACACCTTATGGAGGCTAAGACTACCTCCGCTTTGCAGCTATGAAACGCTCACTAAATGGAATTTTTTTGGGTCTTCTCAAGCTGTTTTTGTTGTTGTCATTGTTCTTCAGGCTCTCTGTTGACTCAGTCAGATTGCTGTTTA
Organism: Canis lupus familiaris; assembly: GCF_011100685.1. Taxonomy (NCBI): domain Eukaryota; kingdom Metazoa; phylum Chordata; class Mammalia; order Carnivora; family Canidae; genus Canis; species Canis lupus. The sequence continues at coordinate 33,747,653 of NC_049255.1, forward strand.
AACTGGGAAAATAGCAGATAACTCCTTTCCTGTGCTTATAAATGCATTTGGAGATTATTTACATACTTTAAAAATAAATAACAAGCATAAGAAAAAGCAGGAAAGAAACATAAACCCAAATGTGGGCCTCATTCTTTTTGTGTTATAGTTTCTCTAGTTTCTCTGATGTATGTACAGTGTAGCCCTAGAAACAGAAAATGATTTGTAGAACAGTTGTGACTTGGAAGTGAGGCTTATCGATACTTCCCTAGGTTGGTTCAATTCTTGTCCCTTAAATAACAGAAATGTCCTTTTCCCCTTCAGACCTTGATGAATGTGAGAGTGGAGAACGCTGCTGTGCCCAACTCTGTGTCGTCGTCGACTGTTTAGGAAGCTATGAAGGTAACAGGTAGGCTCTATCAGTCCTGATGGTGGTGGATGTGATGGTAAATTCCTGAGATCTAACATGAAACCATTATGTGATGGGGGCATCAAGGCAGAAGGAACCTCTGAGGCCAAGTGTTAGGGGAAGAAAGGGAACATTTTGACACTCTAGGAACTTGGATTTGTACGTGGTTCTACCATTTACTACTATATGAACTGGGACGACCCTAACTGCCCTGAACCTCAGGTCCTCATCAGTAAAGTGAAGACAATAATAGGATCAGTGGATAAATTAGGTAAAGTAATAAATGTAAAGGGCCTAGTACTGTGATTGACATCAAGAAATCACTCCGCTGAAAGTAGTTATTATTATTATAATATTCATTGGCTCATAATCCCTTTTACCTAATTTAATATATATACAGGCAAGTGAGAGGCCGTAGCACACTGCCATAGGAATCACTCATGGCAAGCTTGACTGGAATTAAACATGGTTACTGAAACTCATTTTAATTAGGGAGTTATAGCAAAATGATTCCCAGTTCATGCGCCACAGTCCAAATCTGTACTGAACCCTTTACATATCTGACATTAATCTAGCTAATCCAAGCTTTAAGATGAGTCATTTTACAATCTTCTAACTTATTTTTTTTAAGATTATTTATTTATTTATTCATGAGAGACACAGAGAGAGGCAGAGACATAGGCAGAGGGAGAATGAGGCTCCCTGTGGAGAGCCCGATGTGGGACTCGAACTCAAGACCCTGGGACCACAACCTGAGCCAAAGGCAGACGCTCAACCAATGAGCCACCCGGGCATCCCGTAATCTTCTAACTTATTTGTTAAAATTGATTCACTTACCTTTCAGATGCTTTCTAAATATGTATATATATTTAAATATCATAGGAAATTTAGGTGAGTAGGATTAATTCACCCTTTTTAATACTATTATGAATGGCTCATATAAGTCATTGCTGTAATTTATTTCTTAAAGTTTATCTTAAATATACAACCTTTAAATTTTCATTTAGGATCAATATTATTATCTTGAACCATGTTTTTTTTTAAATAAAAGCAAAGATTAGAGAATTGATATCTATTTCAATAATGGTAAAATCATGTATGAAGGCTTTAATGCCTCAGAGAGAATAGTGTTTCTTTGCTTAAAGAAATAAATTACTGCACTCTGTTGAGGATGATAGATATGTTTCTTCATACAGATAGCCAAGCTTCCCAGCCTTGCAATGTAGATAATAGCAAAGAATGCAAAACTATATCTATATATTCTAAACACAGTAGAGTATATTACCATTTGCCACATTCCATCCAATTAGCAGGGCCAAAAAAAATTGAATTTCATGTACCATCTGCTTTTAAGTAGAGTGAGCCAAGAGATGATTGTATGGCGTGAATGTACATACTTGGGTACACACATCCAAATGGAAAAGGTATCCAAAATCTGAAGCAAAACTTAGAAACCCAGCTTTATAAATGAACTTTTAGTATCATAAACACGCTGACCAGGGTTTGGGCTCAGATGTGGACATATATGCCATCAGTTAAGCCAAATGAGACCAAGGCTGGGGCTCTTTCATTTCTAAAATTCTCCACAAGCCTTGTACGGAATTACACATGGAGTAATGCTTCACCATAGATACTGAATAATTCAAGAGTGATGAACATTCTACAAAGTGGTGCACTCAGACCATTGAATTTTTTTTTTTAAGTTGTAAATTCTTCATCAAAATCGTGTGATCAAGAATTCAGGAAGAACTTGTCTGTGTAGATGAACTACAGTAAACTTGGAAATGAGTGGAGGAAAAGTAACTGGCAGGGTATACTTGAGGAAGAATTCAGGGACTTTGCCTTCTATACGGCAAACCCTTAGTATATAGCCTGATAGAGGTGACAAGGGGAGAAGAATTATGCCCATGAGGTCATAATGTCTATTTGATCTCTCCACACCTAAAAGCAGACATTATTTAAATTGTCCTAGACACAGAGGAGAGTCTGTCTGGATGTCAGTATAGTCTATGACCAGCTGTGTATTAATTCTGTGGGGACATAAGACTGTCCCCACAGAAGGCTGCAGAAGAAGAAGGCTGCAGAATTGGAAGTGATGGGAAAACTTGCATCTGTAAGTCCCTGTGAAGAATGTTATTGTATTTCTTCTAAACTACTTCAACCCTTATTTTGTTCTTGGAGAGCAACGGAGACCACATGTCCCTTACCTCAACCTGCCCTCCCCCATTCTGTCTTCACAGACTGAGCTCTTCCTTTTCCTTTGGTTCAGTCTGCTGCTGTGGCTTCAACTTCATGCTTGCTGCTTCTCACCTGCATTTACAAAAGACTTTTTGAAAGGGCCTTCTCAAAGAGTTGCACCTTCCAGTCGCCCCCTGCCTCAGCTGTCTGGTTCAAACTCTCTCATTTCTCTCATCAACCACTGCTCAGTTTTTCCTTCTTTTAACCATTGTGTTGAATCCAGGCCTTTTTCTGCTTGGCCTTAGCCTTAGATGATGGCAAGCTGGAGGAAGAGCGGAAGAATTAGAAGTTGTAAGATGTCCAGGTCTTCGATTCAAGAGCCCACCTCAACTGCTTCATGATGCCGCTATCTCTGTGCCTCCCACGCACGAAGATGAAGAAGATGATGATGAGGAGGAAACACATATTTGAGGAGAACTGACTGCTTTGAGCAAAATTAGTGAGTAAGAGAATTTATTTCATTATACCCACCTCTTTATTTTTAGGCAATGCACATAAATTCTCTTAAAGGTAATTTCATTATCAATATTTAATGCCATCGGATGTTTTGATATGTTAGCAAGAAAAGTGGGACCAAAATTAGTTCTTCACTGCTTCCCATCAAATTCACCGTCCTTTATTTTTCTTCCTTTTGCACAAAAAGGTTTCCATGTAGGTATGGGTAGGGGTGGGGGTGCAAGTTGGAGGGGGGACTGTGGAAGTGCATATGGTGAAATAGAGCTGGAAGCTCTCCTTAAATTAGCATAACAGGGAGAAGGATTGGATTAGGACCTTGTGGTTCTATTAAAACTCCACTAGAAGTCATTATTATATAGTTGAAATTTACCTCAAATAGCCTTAAAATCTAGATTCTTTCTACATTTTAAAATGCCAAGAAGCAATTGTTCATTATGCTAAAGTGGACCAAGAAAAATATCTTTAAAAATGTGAGCAGTTTCTCTTATACATCCACGCAACAGAACTGAAGCATCAAATCACTTCTGATCAAAATAAATTAGCATACCCTCTTTCAAAAGTAACAGTTTGCAGCCAGTCTGCTGCCTCTTTTTTCTTTTCTTTGTAAAACAGAGCTGCTCTTTTTGTTCTCCCTCTATTCATGGCATTTTAACACTATCGAAGCTGGATGATTGCTCTAGGAAGAGTTGGTTGAAATGGAGAAATATTTTAATGTTATGGTCAGTCAGTCCATAAGAATAATACCAAAAAATGTGTCTGTATAAAAATGGAAATGTTTTATTGTTTCTTAATTAAACTCCTGATTCTTTGGCCACTCAAAGTCAGAAGAGAAACAGAATAGAGACCTGGCTAAACAGGACAGGCTTTCCATGAGGAAGTCTGAAAGATCTGACCTAGAAACAGGAACAAAACTTAAAATGGAATGTTCCTTAAAACGACTGAAATCAAGTCTCTCCATTCTTATTCAAATTAAAGTAATTTCCCTGAGGAATAGAATGGAAAATCACATTATGGTACATTTATGCAATAGAAAACTACACAGCCATTAAGAAATAAACTAGCATGCACACAATATGGGTAAGTTCCACGAACATTCTACTGAATGAAAGAAATTTGATACCAAAGACTGCATGCTTTATATAAAGTTCATTTATATGAAGTTCATAAGTAAGAAAAATATAATCTGTGGTGACAGAAATCTGGATAGCACTCAATTTGTGAAGCTAATGATCAAGAAATAATCAAATCACCTTTGAGTTTTTGCGATGCCGGTAATAACCTGTATCTTGACCTGGATGGCATTTACAAGGGGTTATTTACATCATGGAGAAAAAAGTATGAAGTGTACACTTGAGTTTTATGCACTTGTCTGCATGCATATTAAATGTCAATATTAAATGTTTTCTCTTTGAAGAGAAAACAACAGCTTTGCATTTTAAAAAGCCTGGAAGAGGGGCACAGGGGCACCTGGGTGGCTCAGTTGTTAAGCATCTGCCTTCAGCTCAGGTCATAATCTGGCCCCATGTAGGGCTACCTGGTCAGCCAAGAGGCTGCTTCTCCATCTCCCTCTGCCCCTCCCTGCTGCTCATGCTCTCTCTCTCTCACTCACTGTCTCTCTCTTTCAAATAAATAAATAAGATAAATAAATAAATAAATAAATAAATAAATAAATAAATAAATAAATAAATAAGCCAGCCTGAAAGGAAGAGCACCAAAGTGCCAGAAGCATTGATTCTTTTTGTGTTCAGGAATCAACGGTAATTTCTCTTTACTTTTTTACTCTCTTTTACTCTTTTACTCTCCTAAATAGTGGTTAGGGTCTATAGTCCAAGCTCTGTTTTAAAATATATTATTGCTATTGCTTTGCTATTCTCTTTGTCTGAAAGTGCTTAGGAAATATGCCCAAGGATCTTTTTTCTTTTCTTTTTTTGTTTTTTGAGGAATGAAGCATCTCATTTCCATTTCCAGTGATATAAATGGTATGAACCAACTAAGATGGTATCATCATTCAGTGGGTGAAGATCACACCTTCAGACACAATAGCAGTGTGAGCTGTGAGGACCATAGGAAAGGAGGCAGATGCCTGGAAGGAAGGAGTGAGTGCTCTTGCCCAGATGACTGGGGAGATAATCTTTGCAGCACAGTAAGTCATACTCTGGAGAATTGGTAAAAGGCTAATGAGCTCTCCTTTACTACTAGTAAAGTACTGTGTTGAGTTCTCCTATATGTGTGCTCTCCCTAAAATGTTTTAACAAGGTAAACAATTGATATGATGAGAAGCTAATTTATTTGCTGTGCATAAAGAATGCTTATGAAATGCTGAGGTTTTAAACTGAACATGTGATTAAAAGGGGAGATTTTGTGTTACCTGGGCAACTTGATATGCTGTATCTTGTATATATTCGGAACATAAAAATTAATAAAGGATCCTAATATTCTAGGCCTATAAAATCCCTCCATTTAAATAAATCATTAGGCCCTGGCAGGCTATTCCCAATGAAGAAAAAAAGGGTTTGTGTTACAAAGTGCAATTAATGGAACTACTTGACTGCTTCATTTTGTCTGTGTTTTTTTTTTTTTTTCTTTTCCTTTTCTTTACAAAAATGTGTTAATGTAAGCCAATGACACTTTTAAGTTTCTTATGTCTCTCAGGAGAAAAATATCAAAGATTTGAAAAGTGATACCTTGAATACATCTTTTCCTTTGCATTTTAAATGGAGGTACTTGTAGGAGAGAAAATTGCCAAGTACTGAAATCAAAATATATGGACTGGTTCCTCTTTGTGTTTAAAATTTCCCTTATAAATTTTTTAACAAGAGGGTTTTCTTTCCTTCGTTTTTGTGATTAGCTGGGAAGATGATATGAGCAGATTTTCTTTTGAACCCCTCGCATATGGGAAGAAAGATGACAAGATAGATGCAAAACTTGAGTCAGAACACAGTGAAGTAGTTTACCCAAAATTACTAGTTAGAGTGTCGAGGATCTTCCTTAAGCATCCCTCTGATCATGTTCCTATGCTGCTCAAAATACTTTAAGGGTGACCCATTTCCTGATACATAAGCACACACTTCTAATATAGTTCTGGCAAGCATCTACAATCAGGCCCTCATAAATCATTTTCTTTTTTCCTAATCATAGCTTTTTGCTCAACTTATCATTTCCAGCAAACTAAACCACTCACTATTTAATGCTTTGCACTTTCAGCTTTGTGTCTTTTGCTGAACTGCTATCTTTGTCTATTGCTGCTTGTTGCATGAAGCTTTTTTTTTTTTTTTTTTTTTTTGCATGAAGCTTTATTTGATGACAACTATTTTTGGTGGACTGCAAGTCACCGTCTCTCTCTCTACATTGAATTAGAGTTAGCTATCTCCTATTATATCTCCTCTACTAGACTCAGAGCTCATTTATCAGGTCCTATCCATGTTTCACCAAAGGGAAGGCACCCAGTACGTGAATGGACAAATGAATAAAAGTTGGCATTGAGACACCCAGCTATATTGACCTGCAACTTGATGCATTCAGCTGTATGCAATTAGGATCAAATAAATGTGGTTTGATGACTATTAGGAAGTAAATACTTCCCTTAAATCCATTTCATTGGTAAATATGTATCTTCTAAACCCTTGATTTCTAACATGGCAGCATGGGAAATGAAACTAAAAATCTATCTCAAATACATCAGAATAAAACCTCTCTGATACACAATTAACATAGAAATATTGAAAATAGGGATCCCTGGGTGGCGCAGTGGTTTGGCGCCTGCCTTTGGCCCAGGGCGTGATCCTGGAGACCCGGGATTGAATCCCACATCAGGCTCTCGGTGCATGGAGTCCTGCTTCTCCCTCTGCCTATGTCTCTGCCTCTCTCTCTCTCTCTCTCTCTCTCTCTCTCTCTGTGACTATCATAAATAAATAAAAATTTTAAAAAATCTCTTTAAAAAAAAAGAAATATTGAAAATGAATTTGTTGAAATAAAGATAGGATGATTTCTTCCTTAGCTTCAGAAAATCTTGCTGTAAGAATTCAAAAAAACTTACTGCATATAAATCAACAATGTAGGTTTCAACCATGTTCCCAGTTTCTCTTTCCTATCCCCTTTTGTTTTTCTCTTTCCTTTCTTTCTCCATTGCATAGTATATTCAGGCTTAAAAGAAAAGAAAAAAGTCAATAAGAAGCCAAGTTTCCATGTTAGTATCTGGAATGGTGTGGGTAGGTAGATAGAGAAGGTGATAAAGTGCAGTTTTATAATATTTAGCCAATTATGATAAAATATCAATTAAAATGGTTACTTAAATCATCTCAACAGCTGTATTTGCTTAAGTCGCATTTTCCCCAATTTATTTTTTTAATGGAATACTATACACTTCCTAAAAACCCAACAAATCAAAGAAAACAGTTGTTTGCTTGACTTCATCAATCTTTGACAATGCAAAATACCTTGGGACCTTCAAGCCAGTCTTAGCTACATTCATTCCCAGTTAAAAATACATGCCATTTTTTTTCCTACATTTTCTTCCCATTTTTCAAAATAGAAGGTGCCATTTGTTTCTCATTAAGGTTAATGACAGTTTCACAACAAAGATGTCTAGGTAGCTGTGAAAATGTGAGTGTTAGAGTTTAAGGAACAAGGTAATTTTGCATGTGAATCTTGATTGTTCATTTCATAAGAACCTTCGTTCTTCAGTGACCATCATTTTAACTAGCTGCATTTGTAATTCCCCCTAGGAATGATTACGCCATCCAAGCTAGAAGTATGCCTGTGACTCTTTCTGGGTCTGCAACCCACAGAGATTTTTATTACCTGTAGCATTCTGATAGACAAACATTTCTTTCTCCAATTGTATCGCAAGTATATTACGCTGCCTGTTCACCTTCTCTACTTTCTTCAAAGCTTTTTCTCCAGAGACCCATGGAAAAGTATCTAGCAGCATCTGTGATTGTCAGAATGGAGGCACCCATGATCCTCTGGACAGTGCCAGTACTTCCCCCTCCAAGAGTTCCTGGGAAAACCTACTGTTTATAGGAGGTAGCTGGTGCTAGTCACATGACATAGCTCCTTAACTTCTTGAAGCTTCTAATAAGAAATAAACTAAGTGAAAATTACATCTAAGGGCACTTGGGTGGCTCAGTCAGTTGAGTGTCAACTCTTGGTCAATTCTTGGTTCTGGCTCAGGTCATGATCTTATGGGTCATGAGATTGAGTCCCTTGTCTGGCTCCCCACTCAGTGGAGAGTCTGCTTGAGGATTCTTTCCCTCTATGCCTCCCTCCACTCTCATTCTCTCCCTCAAATAAACAAATAAATAAAATCTTCAAATGAAAATTACATCTGTATTTTTCAAGATAGCCTTTTCTGAAGAAGAAAAAACGTGGTGTCTATGGATACAAATGTACAGTTGCTTTGACTGATACCACATATATCTAAGCAGGATAAATCTTGATACAGAGAAAGGCTTTTTCTTCCACTAAGCAAAAAGTTGAGTTTGTGTATATAGGTTTGGACATAGGAGTTAGAATTTATTTGCTCTGCATAATAAAAGGAATAAAAAAAATAGGGCTCTTTGGGCAAACTAGGGAGGAAAAGAAAGATCTGAGAAGCAAAAGAGAGGATAGAGAGAGAAAAAGACAGGAGAAATGAGGGATAAAAATCTCACAAAATGCCTATGAGTGCTGTGTGTGGATTTTACATAGAAACCAATGAAGAGGCCATATTTTCAGCATGAGCAGATAAAGCACAAAAAAGAAACTGCTTGTACAAGCCCAAGAGCTGAATGCAGAGTCAATGCGGAGAAGAGTCTTTGGAGACTGCTAGAAATCCTGGGGAGTTTATTAGATTCTCACAGATCACAGAACTGGAGATATGGAAATCAAGTTTACTTCCCTTTCTGAGAGATGTAGAAAGACTCCTGTTAGCATTCCAGTTATTTATGCCCCTGAACAATGTTTATTCACTTATTCAAAAGATATATATGAAGTAGTAAGGCAGCGTGTATGCTAGGTATTATGATACAGTAGCAAAAAAAAAAAAGATGGAAAATAAAGAAGATTCTGGTCTTTCCATGTGGAACTTACAGTCATATTCAGAGCAGACATAGGTTACAGATGTTGGTAGGTATTAAGACTTAAATATTAATGTATTAATATGTGTTTGGAGGTCAGACTGGGAGGAAAAAACAGACTGCATGAGCCAGGGAGCAACGTCTGGAGAAGTAACATTTAAGCTGAAGTTAAGCTGAAGATGGAAAAATGAGGAGATGTGACATGGGATGAGTGAAGGAAGAGGGCCCACACCGAGAGGGCCTCCTACCAGACTCTGAAGTGAGAAAGAGTGAGGTTTACCAGAGGAACGTGCAGAAGGTCAGCTGGTGGAGCAAACAGCCAGGGAGACGTTAATACAACAGAAGTCAGCTGGTACAGGGACCCATAGGTCTTGTTAAGATTGGAGTTTCTGATCTGACAGCACAATGGCAAGTCATTGTAGAATTTTAGACAGAGGGTATGGAACCATATCTGTGCTTTTTAAAAAAAATCTCCCTAGCTTCAGTCCAATTACATTGGACACATCTTACCTGTTACAGTCTCCTTATTTCATATAGCAACAGCTCTTGCACGTTTTTGCATGTGGATTAATATTTGCTTTGTGAGTCCTTCTGACCCTCCAGGAACCCCCAAAAGGATTCTTTGGGAAGAAATGCAAAAGGAAGTGTAACTACACCGACAATGGCCATCACCACAGGGTCTGTGGTGCTTGTATGTGTGGGCCAGGGTGCCTTGGGAGGTTTTGTCACCTGAGTAAGTCATGGGCAATAATTTGCCCTCTACATGAAGCAAGAAGGCTAAAAAAGTACCAAAAATATGTTAGAGGAAGAGGGTAAAAAACCTAGCATTTTATATAGTCCTATCATATATATGATGGTTTACGTTCTAGTCTTTGTTTAGCCTCCTGACATTATAGAATCTAGATTTTGATGAATGAAAGAAAACTATTTCTGAATCACTTACTTTTTTTTTTCTCGTTATTTACCTCAAGAGGATTTCACGGGCACCTTCAAATGGACATTTGACACTTTAGGAGAATTGAATATCAAAAGCCCAGAGCTACTTTCTTTTATTTCTGTGTTCTAATGCAAAGCAATATCCTTCCCCAGGATTTCTAAAACGGCTATTCATTTTGCATTTTGACCATCAATCACATTTTGCAAAAGTTGCAAGAAAATGCAATCACCAATAAATACTTCAGCCCATCAGAAACTTTCAGGATTTCTCCTAGTGAATCAGTGCCAGATGCCCACCACCCCATCTTGAAGCTGTGTACAAGTACCTGTGAGCCTACAGAAATCTCTGCCCTGTTCCTCTGCCTGTTTCACATGCCCTCTGGAAATCCTTCCTCAGTGAACCTCAGTAATACCATGACCTGCTTTTTAATAACAGAGACCTTTTGGAATCTTATCTCGTATTTTTACCTGAATGTCCATCGATCTTATCTGCTTTATAAAAGGCACGCCCCTTGAAAACAGAGAGTAAACTGTGAATACTCTAATAAGAGAGTCTGTGAAGGCATCGTAGAAAACTGAACCTGGGTCATGAAGAAAGGTAGGATTGCATAAGCAAAACAGAAAGGGAGGGGGAAAGGCGTGGGTAAATGTGAACAATGCAGGTATAGATGGTGTGTTCCAGAATGTCATATACCTCCTAGAATATGCCAGGAGAAGAAAACTCACCAAGAAACAAACATAGCATTCTATTATTATTCATCTAGGGTAACAAGACACACCCCATTTTTAATAATAAGTTTTGAATATCTTATAAGTAATATCAGATGTTTTGGCAAAACCATTTAAATCATAGTTCATCTGGTCAAAAACCCAAAGAGTAGGTGATGGGGAAGGTGATGGTGGTTACCATTTTGAATGTGACCACCTTTAAAAAAAAATACACATTCCAGTTCTTCAGGATTCTTATTGCTCAGACTCAAGGCTTCATTTATTAATGCCTCTTACCTGGCACTCGGAAGCTAGAATTTGCAACCCCATATTCTCTAGACTTGTAATAAATTACCAAAAACTGAGTGCCTTAAACAGCAGGAATGTATTGCCTCACAGTTCTGGAGCTAGTAAGTCTGGCATCGAGGTGTTGGCTGGCATGATCCCTCTGAAGTGGCTAGGGAAGGATCAGTTCCGGGCCTCTCCAAGCTTCCCAGAGTTCCTTGGCTTGTGGTCATTTAAGTCTCATCTTCACAGGGTGTTTTCCTGATGTGAGTCTCTCCATGCCCAAATTTCACCTATTTATGAAGATGCCAGTCATATCAGATTAGAGACCCAATCTCACTCCATCCTGACCTCATTTTAACTAATCACACTGGCAGTGACCCTCTTTCCAAGTAAGGTCACATTCTGAGGTGCTGAGTGAAAGGACTCCAACATATGAATCTGAGAGGGCACATCTCAGCGCATAACGAACCCTGAGTAGACATTGGACTGCCAAAAGCTGTTACTTCTTCCAGATGTCCTTTTCTCCCTCTGCTTATTTTCATGGTTATATCTTCTTAATATACCCAGTTGTCACATTTAAGCATTCTATTATGTCTGGGCTGTTCCTTAAACCACTATTCTATGTGCTGAACCCAGAAGAGTAAAGCACAGAAGCCAATCCAGGGAAGTTAGTGCTGTGCAATGAACAAGGGAAGGCCTATCAAGGAAGACCAAAGCTCTGAGAGAGAAAGAGAGACAGAGAGAGACAGAGAGAGACCTGGGGCTTCGTTTGTCTGGGAAAGGACTCAGAGGCCACAGGAAGTTTGAGAGAAGATCACGTAATTTATCATCCAAATGGGAACATATTCACATGAAAAGAGGTCCTGTTAATAAATTTGTTCTGCTTCAAGGGAACCGTCCCTGGTCACTGGGGCAAGGATCCCCCTACATGGTGGCATTGTAACCACTACTTTAAATTATCTCTGCTAATAATAGCAGATATTAGCAGATGCTAATAATCTCCATCCAGTAGAAAGTCAAGTGGTTTATTTTGTTTTCTCCGAGTAGCTTTTGACAACAAAAGCTCTACAGACACAGAATGCAATTACCTTGAGCTTGGAGGTTACTTGAAGGATCTTGATAAGTCCCTTGGACATTTGTAATGAGGGAGGAAAGAACATGTCAGTGGTTTGGGAAAGGGAATCAAATTACTGGATATAACTCCGCAAAGACAGAACTGAGGGTATGTTTTCCTAAATGCAAAGGTGGAACTTCTTCACATTAGAATTCCTGTGCTGACTACCCCCACCCCCCCTAAGACTCAACAGCATGGGGGAAATATTGAAGGGAAGGCAAGCACCATTTGCCAAAAATGTAGCCAAGAAAATGTTGCTGTCATGTTGAAAGTTGTGTGTAATCTACATGATGTAAAATTAGTTCGGATTACCATATAATGAAAGGGAAAGAAAACAATGGTGAGCCTTTACATCAGTGCTTGTCCATCATCTCCTTGCTGCAGCACAATGAGTATAGGGCCTGGCAGGTCTTAACAGTCCCTGGAGAATATTAACTATAGGCACCAATGGAGCACGTTGAGAAGCAATTTCTCTCCCAGAAGCACCAAAGCCTTTTAAGTAGTTCAGGCTTCACTGTTCACATCCAGTTGCCAAAAAGCAAATGAATTGCCTGATTTGAAAGACATTTGTTTTTCTTTTTCTTTTTCTTTCTTTCTTTCTTTTTTTTTTTTTTTTTTTTTGGCAGTCAGGATGATCCCCTTGTTTTCCCCATAATCAGGCCCTGCAGAACTACATGCCTATACACTTGACAATGTAAAAGAAACAAAGCATGGTTTTCAGGTGACCCGTTTGCCTCAATCTGCTTGCAGACTGTCCCAAGGGGGTCTATGGAGCTGGCTGCTCTTCAGAATGTCAGTGTGTGGAGGAGAACACCCTGGAATGCAGTGCCAAAAATGGCACTTGCACCTGCAAATCTGGTTACCAAGGCAACAGATGCCAGAAAGGTACAATCTGATGATAAATTTTCTTTCTTCTCTAATAACAATGCTCAGCCTTTGTTCGGCACCATATGATCATTAATTAGTTAACCCACCAGTGTCCTCAGGAGACGGGTAAGCTTTATTAATCCCCTATTTGCAGGCGAGGAAACTGAGACACACGGAAATGAAGTTATTTAACCTTGTCTTCTCAGCTTCTGCTGTTAGCCATCCCCTGGCCAGCTTGAGTAAAAGAAGAAAGATCAAGTTGCAAGAGAATCTGATCTTAAGAAAATTAAAGCCGGCCAGTCACTTCTTTGAGCTGAAGTAATCAACCAAGAGTACTGGTAGCTTCCAGAGTTAAAGAACTGTTTTCTTTATACCTGAAGATAAAGCGTTCAAACAAATACAATTCAAAGATTCTAACCATGAAGTTTTGGAAAATTTAAACAGAGTTATCAGTGTCATCCTTTTTCAAATATATTTTTAAAGAATTTATTCATTTACTTATTTGAGAGAGAGAGAGAGTACAAGCAGGAGGGGTACCAGAGGGAGAGGGAGAAGCAGGCCCCTCGCTGAGTGGGGCTCCATCCCCGGACCCAGGGATCGTGACCTGAGCCAAAGGCAGATACTTAACTGACTGAGCCACCCAGGTGGCTTCTTTTCAAGGTGCCCTTCTTTTTCAAATTTGTAAGTATTGTAGAAAAATTGTTAACAAATCCATAAATATAAAAGTTTATATAGAGCAGAATTCCAATTATAAATAATGTATAGATATGTAAGTGTGTGCATGCATATGAATTTGGGAAAAGTGTATTCTAAGATGTTAGTGGTACCTGTCTCTGGTTTGTGGACTCATGGAATGCTCCTCCCTAGGTATCTATCTACATGGCTCTCTCATTTTTTCACAAAGTTTTATGTTATGTTTTCACTGAATCTTGTCAGTCCTGCCTTACTTAAACTTGCAAATTGCAAAACTCCTTGAACTTTAAAATTTTTTTCCAAGGTCATCTTCAAACATACTATTCTTTTTATTATTATAACATTTTCCAATAATTATTATGTCTGATATTATTGCCTTTTCTTCCTGAGCAGCAGTATGTCCATCTAGATTGTGTGGAGAAAGGACTATTTCTGTTGCTGGATTGTGACTTTCTAGGCAAAGAGGAAAAGAACTTAGGGAAACAGAAGCCTGACATAACGCAAATGAATGAAACACATTTGTGTTTAACATCATATAAGAGTAGGTCCCATGCCAATCTCTAAACCTCCCCCTGTCTTAACTGATATTTAGACCTACCTGGAGTCAGCCCCTTCTTCAATAATTCTCTAAAGGAGTCATGCCCTAGAAATCAACGCATAAGGATACAATGCCATACATACACACCTGGGTAGATTTAATTTATTCTGATAACATTTTCTTTAAGCAGCTGCTGAATATACTATATTGGAAAATGCTTCTGAGATTCCCACTGTGAAGGAAAATGAGTTGAAAGTATATGTAAATTAGCAAAATAGAGAGGTCACCATAATCTCTGGAAAACATATTATTTTTCAATCAGATAACTTTGTCCAATTCTGATATTTTTGTCTAACCACAAAATGAAATTATGAATCAGACTGGAGCGGGTGAATGGGATCGCCATGATTGGCAGTTGAAATCAAGGCAAAAAGAGCTCTCGAAGAGTTGTGCATGATGAAAATCAGGCCTGTTGTTTTTCTTTATCTTTTTTAAAAGAGTGAAGTAGCCCAAGTGCTCCTAGAGCCAGACATATCTTTAAAAATCTTAACTCTAGACCTGTGTCTAGATTGCCGATGAATAGTTAATTAAAGACTGCAAATTGTTTCAATGGCACTAATGAACAGTCCTCTCCACAATCAGCACCAGGCTTTATTTAGCCTATCAGCAATGACTTCTAAGAGTAGAAGAGCTACTTTCTATGTGAATCTGTGAAATAGCAAAAAAAGAGAAAGCGAGAAAAAGACAGCCAGTGTCTTTGCCTTATTTTGATTAGTTTGTAGCCTGTGGTATTTTGGACCTTAACTATAGGCAGATCTCTAAATGTGGAGGTCTCTGGTCCAGAGAGCCCACTGAGTCCATCAAAAGAGACCTAGTCAACCCTTATGGCATCATGAGGATGACAGATTTTTGTTACTATAGTTCCACTTTGGATGCACTTCAAATTGTGAACTCTGGTGGTCTCTAAAATCAAGTTAATTGACTTGAGAGATGCTAAGCACCTAGTATTGTAGCACAAGTTGTGTGTGGTGGCTGAGTTTCAGTTTCAAGGCCAGAAGACCTGGGTTCAAATCCTAATTTTGCTACCTAAGAACTGGATGACCCAAAGTAAGTCACTTTACCTCTCAGAGCTTTAGTTTCTTATGTAAAAAGGAGATGAAGTTGCTTCTATCACATGGCCGTACTTATGGAAATAGGAGCTAATTTATGTAAAGTGCTTGGCACAGAGTAATGATCAATTGATAATCACCAGGAATGGTATGAACATCCCAGAAAATGTCATAATTCTGTTTTTCAGAGATTCCTCCCAGGGGGAGAAGATACTTCACAGCCCAACTTGGACTGATGCAACTTTCCACAATTGTCATATATTTAGGAAAGTTCCCTGGTTTTCCTTGTATTAAAAGAATACTTTCCACCAGGTTTCTAACTCCAGCAGCTTCAATGGTAGTCCAAACACGGGACTGCCTGCAACGGGGCCCCACTGCATCTGCCATCCTTTCCAGCTCAAAGGGCATTCAACAAAGCAGCACATGTTCCTCTTCACTCACGTTATGCATTGCACACTTTTATAAAGTACACAAATTATAAACCTCTGGGGTGATTATTCTGGCTTACAAAAGAAGCAAAGCCTGGGACAGGATTCAGGCAATCATTTGGGGACAACTTCCCGAGAACTACACCTCCCAAGTTTCCTTTACAAATTACATCTCATTTTTAGGTTTTGTTCTGTGCAACTGCCTCCAAAGATATATATCAAAATTGCTTCCATTGTTACTGTCTGAAAAAAACACATTTTCAGCAAAAAGCCACCTCTGTCTCTGTGTTTCCAAAGTGACAAGATTTGGCATCATGTTGATTTCTTCAGGGAATATTTTGGAAGTGCCATAAATCCATGGAGGCTACACGAATGTGGCTTTCCTTGCAGCTCAGTCATACACAGATACACTCGCATAACACGCACGCACGCACATTTTTCCAACCCTCTTACGTGACAGAAGAAATCAGGGACCATCTTGCGATTCATTATACGTCTTAACTCCTTTCTTTGTCTTTATTTTTATTTCTATTTCGCAAGCCTGTTCTGCTGGCCTCTGGGGACTGGAGTGCCAGCTCTCCTGTGGACCCTGTGAGAATGAAAGTCAGTGCAACAAAAGAACTGGAAACTTCAATTGTCCTCCTGGTTACACAGGAAAAGCCTGTACCACACGTAAGTCATTAACTTAGACAGAATACCAAAAAAGTCAGTAAAGCTGTTAGCTTTACAAATGCTCCTTTTTTTTTTTCTCTAACTGCTCTGTGAGATAATATGTTAGGGTGTATTTTAATTATCTATTGTGGTATAACAAACCACCCCAGTACTTTGTGGCTTACAACAATGATTTATTATTTATTTTGATCCTGTGGGTTGATAAGATGGTTCTCATGCTTTTAGCTAGCGAGTAGATCATCTGGGAACTTGGCTTGACTGGCCTTCTCAACCTACCTTTCCTACACACAGCATTTCCACAAGGTCAGCTTGAACTTTCTCGCGGCATGGCAGTCTCAAGACGACAATCCTAGAAGCAACACCCTAAAAGTTCAAAAGCAGAAGCTATAACATGTCCAAAAGCTGAGCTTCAGAAGCCACATGTCACTGCTTCTGCCAAATTCTATAGGCTAAATCATGTCATAAGGCCAGCCAGACCCAAGGGGAGGAGAAAAATTCTACCTTATGATGAGTGAAGTAGCAAAATCTCATTGCAAGAGACCTGCAATGTGGGAGATGTGGTTGGAGCCATCCTTGGAGCAAATCTACCATAGTGCACTGTTTCAAGTTACACTGGAAGGCACTTTCCGGATGGATCTACTAGGCTGTTATTTCTCATTCTTGTCAAAATGGGAGCAGATTATAGACTCTTAAAAAGTGATTAAACTGAACCTGCTTCGAAGAGCTGGTGGAAATATTGGCCTTTCTATTTGTGATCCTTACATGGCCCCTGATAACCCTGCCTGGGTGACCTTCTCCACTTTAGTTCATTGGAACAGTTTAAGAACTGGAAGGGAGTCGTGGACTGGATGATCCAGCCAGTTTTTTTTTTTTTTTTTGGACCTTAAGCAGGGTCCAAATTTTTTATTACAAATGTATCTGAGGGGATCCCTGGGTGGCGCAGCGGTTTGGCGCCTGCCTTTGGCCCAGGGCGCGATCCTGGAGACCCGGGATCGAATCCCACATCGGGCTCCCGGCGCATGGAGCCTGCTTCTCCCTCTGCCTGTGTCTCTGCCTCTCTCTCTCTCTCTGTAACTATCATAAATAAATAAAAATTTAAAAAAAAAAAATAAAGTTTAACAAATGTATCTGAGGTTAGCAAGAGTCTGTTGCTTTTGATTGCCTATGATTTTATAAGGTGTAAACAATGATCCTAATTGGTTTTCAGGGCTTAGGACTTTCCATAAACCAACAAGCAAATAAAACCAGAAACTTACATGTAAACATAAAATGTAACACCAGGATAGTATTTAGCACTGAGCTAATCATCTCATCATTTTGGGGTAATGCATTACTACCCCTACAGATAATCTTCAAGCAAGAGCGATAGGCTAAGGTCTTTGACTGATGATTTTTCTGGATATAACTAGATAATTTTTATTTTAGGACTGTCATTCTGGTACTGTTGACAAGCATCTCAAGCAGCATAAAAGTGTGCTGGAGCAGCAGTTGGCTATCCCTAACTTACATTTTTGCTTAAAAAAAAAAAAAGACCTTAAAGGTAAGAATTTACATATTCAAAAGGTAGTTACTAGCTATTTCCACAGCGAAGTGACATTTTCTCTTGTCTAACTCAACTTTAATGGAATAATTATTAAGCAGTTAGTGATAAAGTTTACACTGTTCCAATTGTCAGATGATATAAATAGACTATTTAAAAACAAAGGAAGAGACAGATAAACTGCTCATTCTTTAAAATATTAATTTTGATGGTTATGTTATGACTCTTCCATTGTAGGATTTCAAACCCCATAAGAATATAGCATGATAGTTCAGAGACATTTTTGGTGATTAGTAATAGTATTGAAATGTATTGGCAACCTGACAAATGAGATGATGTGTTGAATTGAATAGACAAAAATATTCACCAATTCCTCGTCCAGTTCAATGTTAGTGTTATATGTTATTATCTGATTTTATACACACAGACACAAACAAAAATTATATAATTACCATAATAAGATATTTAGAAAAATGAGTGGAACCAAAGGATAGGACTTACTAAAAATGCTTCACGCATGCTCCACAAAGAAATGTGTGTGGCATTTAAAAAGGGGTTTGTGCTTGAAAAAATGCATACAACATTTTTTTCTAAATATCTTGTTATGGTGCTTACAGAATTTTAAAATCTAGTTACTTTGCATAATGAACTGTAAAAATACTTAGAAGCTATACAAGGTAGTGTGTTTTCAAGGCAGGAGAGACCAAAAAGCTATTTCTAAAGATCTTGGCTTTATATAAATTCCAATTTTTGGTAGTTATAAATACAAATGCTTGGGGACAATAATTCTTTTTTTTTTTTTTAAAGGGTCTATTCACTGTGCTAGAAAACTATCTGCATTATGGTAGGTTGTAGTTTTCCCTACTTCCTAAGCAGTGTTTGGGGTGTAAGGGGGTGGTAGCTTGGCTTGACAGATCCTCTTATACACTTGATAAGGATGTACCATTTCAGTGAAGGTTAGCCTTATATACCAGGGCTTTTACCAATAATCTGAGAAGAGGTCCCAGTTTCTTCTTTATCCCAGTACCAAATGGGAACAATCTAAATATTCACCAGAAGGAGATAAACTTTTTTAACTGAGTGACCTATTCTGAGGCCATTAAGATTCATGTTTCAGAAGAATGTGTAATGTCAGGAGAATTGACACTAAATTGACATTACATGATGTACATACAGAATGACCCAAATTTGTAAGAACGTATACCCATATATGTCTATGGGCAATTATAGCAGAGAGAATAGCAGTGACCATCTCTAGATGGGGGGCTGTGGGTGACTTTTTCCTCCTCTATACATTCCTGTCTTACCCGTATATACTCTTCACCAGGTTCCCCCTTAACAACTGGGGGAAAACACCAACCATTGACTAAGTACCTGAGTAAGATGGTTATCTGTTCTCTAAGAGTTGTCTGGTGGCCTTCACTGTGTCCACGACAGTAAAGATATATTTTTCCTTCCATTAATTAAACTTGTGGCTCTTTTAATTTGAGGCTGTTTTCTCCTATTTCATGTGACATAGATATTGAGCATAGCTTGACAGCAGCACTAAAACTCTTTTTCTTAAAAAAAGATAAGAACAAATAATGTTTCCTCACAACTCTACATTTCCCTTTCTTCAGCAATCCTATTTTCTATCCTTCTGTCATTTTGTTATGACTTCTCTGAATTCTACTATGTTCTTCATGAGCGTTTACACCATTGGCCCCTTCACTGATGAAGCAGAGAACATTAGAAATAATAGGGGAAAAGACACTAGAAGGAAGATACAAACTCCAACGTAAACACTTTAAATGTCATACGATCAAATATCATGAAATGATTAATCATCATGAAATGATAATTAAACACCATTAAACATTATGAAAACCATATTGAATACAGGTGGGAACCTTCTGGAGCGGTAATCTGATAAATGTTTAACAACTGGTTCTCTGAAATACAAAGCCCCTGGCTTGTAGTGTTGGCTGTTTTCTACAGCGTAAGACTCCCACAGTGGTGATCTCAAGGCAACCAGTGTGATGTCAACTGGCTTGCAAAATTCCTGAAAATTTAACAGTTGGTTTCCCCAAGCTGGTAGTAACAACTCCAGCATACCACTGGCTGGCAGACAATTTTATTTTAAACACACTGAATGATTTCTTAACCTTTATTTACCCTTTTGATATTAAGAAATGATTACTTCTCAGATGCCCATTTTACTTTGCTGTTTCTAAACAGATAACTAGTTTGATCTTTTTGGTTGGATTAAATAAACTGACAAATAGTTCCAGTCAAAAAAAAAAAAAAATTCACTATTTAGCCAAGCCTATTTTATTTTTAAAGCAAAAATTAATTGTTTAGCTGAACTGATTAAAGATTTTAAAAACAAACAAAAGCTATCCCAATGTGTAGACACAGCCTCCTCAGTCTTTTTCTCTCAAATTTATGTAGTTGGAGTATTGACTCACATCTAGAGGAACCATGTGTTCCCTTACAGAACCTCTAAGCTATTTTCCAACTTCCTCTAACACACCTACCACAAATCAGGGCTGGCATTTCCTTTATGATGCAGTATTGTGAACAAGAAGACAGTTATCTAAGGAAAAAAAAAGTATATATAAAACAAAAGAAACAAAAAACTGTTAGAACAATTAAAAGTCTTAAGCCTCCCCAGACATGAAGAGGTGAGATGCAATGATATGCTTCTAACCTCTCTGAAGCAATCTTAAATCTGATTTTTAAAGTTGCTGTAAAATAAATTGTATTTAAATAATACATCTCCCATCCTTTCCAGCAGTGAGATGCATATCCCTTACCAATCTTGTTCTCAGCAGGCAGTCCAGCCTGATGAAGTATCAGCAAAATGTCAGCTCCCACAGAGAAGTGCGACAAAGAGTCTACACTGAAGCAGTGACAGGCCTTTCAAAAAGCTATTGTGCGAATTCAGTTTTAAGATAGGGACGCGGTTGAGGACTGATGGGTATGTCATTACCCATGCGTTCATCTCCCCATTGTCTGTGGGACTGGAAGGGAGTTGCCATGCAGTCATACAAAGGCATGAAATCAAGGAGTGGCAAATCTGGTCTTTAGATTTATCTTCCCCTGTTTTCAAAGAGTTAATATTCAAATTGGCTGTCATTTTTAGCACATATCCGCTGAAGGGCACCCAAGAGCTGCGCTTTCCCCTCTTCTTATCAGTTTCTACAATGTCTCAGTTAGATCTTCATAGTTAATCCTGTTATTATGTTATAAACCTCAGTGACCTGCTGATGCCTTCCATGATGGAATGGAAATCCCTTCAAGAGCTTTGGGCACTAAATGACCATCATCAACCTGTCCCTAGCACCATTTTGGCAATTCCTACACATAATCCTGCATACTTATTCCCCCAAGCATCACATACTTTTAAAATGTAGTTCTGTTATTCATTACTCTTCCCACTAATGAATTTTTTCTCCCTCACTTTTATTGCCTGTTAAAATTTTTCAGGGATTTTCATTTTCTGGTATGTGTAAATAAAAACAAACAGACAGAAATACTAAATCCCTTCCTTCCACAGCATCACCCATCATGTGGTATGATAATTGTTTACACACAATTAAAGTAACATTTTTTAAAAATTCCTTAGCTCTTGATATTTAAGAAATACTGATTAAAGATTTGCTAGATTGAATTAAAGAACATTCTTGATAACTTAGGAAAGAAGTTTGGGATTAAAGTTTCATACCCATCAAGTGAAAAAAGGAAAGATGAAAGAAAGAAGAAAGAAAGAAAGAAAGAAGAAAGAAAGAAAGAAAGAAAGAAAGAAAGAAAGAAAGAAGAAAGAAAGAAGAAAGAAAGAAAGAAAGAAAGAAAAAGAGAGAAAGAAAAACACAAAGTTAATGGTACTGAAAAAATATCCAGTAGCCTACACTAACCTGGATTGAATTTTTAGGCCTTTTACAATCAAAGTGACAAAAGGAGAGAAGGGAAGCTTTAGCTACATGCCCAGCACCATAGCTTCATTGGTCTTTATTCCATTTGTGAAAGTACTTTTCAGAAGAAGTGTTTTTGAAAGATTAGAAGACTAACAACCCCAGACAATGAAGTTTTTATAATTCTTTAGCTTCCTCTCAAGATGTTAGAACTATTTTTTTCTGTACGTACTTTTAATGTATGCAATCTTTTCTTTTAAATATAGCAGAGCCACCTTAAGAGAGTGAATAAATAACTCTGACTCTTAGTTTCCTTATATAAAAGGAAGGAGTTTAACTAAACAATGATATGTAATACAAAATATTTATATAATAATATATAAGTCAATGTGTGGTAAATAACAGCACTATATGGTAAATATAGGTGTATGCAATATAGTGAAAATATATTACTCAAAGTTCATGCTAATTGAGTGCCCACTCTATGTTCACTGTGCTACATGTTTTTCATCAATTCACTATTTAATCCTCAGAACAACCAAATGGATTAGTACTATTACTATCCCTTTTTTTTTTTTTATGAAGGAGGAAGCTGAATCTAGAAGAATTAGGGAACTTGTCTGAGACCAAGTAATTAGTAATCGAGGACTAGATTATCAGTGAAGTCCATACCAACAATACATATTGACAAAATGAGACACTAGCTATTGATCTTAAACATTGTATCCAATATTTAATTTCCAAGCCATCTAAATTTCTAGATAGTCAAGAAGTTTGACTAGAGTGTTCTCTTTTTGGCCCCACATCTGTAGGTTCAAAAAGACTGAGTGCCATAGCTAAAAGCATCGTTGAAATGTCAAATGCCATACCAGTTTACGCTCAGTTTAACGAAGGAGAAAGAATGCTTTTGTGTGTCTGCATGCAGCTTGTCCGACCTATTTCTACAGCCCAAGCCGCCTGCTGCACCACATCAGTAATGATAGTTCTCCGTGGGACCTTGATACTCGCCAGGGTACCTGCCTGTCCAACTGGACCCAGCCTGATGACAGATGCTGTAAGTCAGAAGCTGCCTATAATAAGTCCTGTTCATCATCTAACATAAATAATGACCCGAGGAATTGCCTTTGCTTTCTGCAGATGCTAAGCGGTCTCCATCCTTTTTGTTTTCATAGGACTGTCCAATCTAACTGTTTAAAATTCTCCTTGTGTGTTGGTAAATATAGCTGGCTAGCTGCCTACAGTAATCCATGATTACATTTGTGGCTTGCTCCTCAAGCCTGGAGTTGAATATCTGGCAACATACAAAATAAATTATTATTTCTACGAAGTGAGTCCTCCAGAAGTTGTACTTTCCAACACACACTTCCAATACACATAGCTTTCATTCACACACACACACACACACACACACACACACACACAGCCTTTGTGCATTGTTAGTTGAGCTCATGGTCCACTGTATTCTGGAATTTTTATCTACTTATGGTTGAATATTTATTTTTACTTATCTGACATGTATTCATTCCACTACTGTAATTGTTTAATATTTAAATATAAGGAGCAGTCGGACATGTGGAATGAGTTATTTTCTAATTTGTTTTTTGATACCAGTGTGTCTGGATATCGTTGTTTCTTTTTGAAGCAAAAATCTTACAAAGATCTGCATAAGGTCTGTAGACATCCTGAGAATTTTGCAAATGCTCTGAAAATGAGAAAGGTCTCAGGCCGTAATACACATTATGTTTTAATTGTGTTATTGTTTGTTGTACTTTCTATATATATACATGCCTCATTTGCTAAGTGCTGTATAGGATACTAGACAAAAATAAGATGTCTTCCTGCCCTCATGGAATTCATTTACAATTCAGTGGATGAGAGAGTTGTATAAACTACTAATTTTAATTATATATTCAAGAGAGGATGAGATAATAGATGTGTGAGAAGAAGTAATCAATCTCACTAAGGGAAATCCTTGAGGTTTTATGAAAGAGGGAAGATATTGGCCAAATCCTAAAGGGTGAGTAAAAATCTGAATAATTGGCTGATACGAAGTTTATGCCAGGCAGAGTAATGTGTGGAATGGAGTATGACTGGATTTAGTTTGGTTGTGATGGGAGATAAAGGTAAAGGGGATAGAATAGGGTTAGAAGATGAAAAGCCCCAGATGACACATTAGAGGATTCAGTCCTTCTTTTGAAAATAAATAAGAAGTGTCTAAAAGTTTTTGAGGATTAGCTGAATGTGATCTCAGCCATGAGGAGTAGAACATCATTGCAGTTGTGCTCTGCTCAGCCTCTCTGTGGTTTCATTTCTCTTTGCTCTTAGATGAGGTCCCAGAAAGATCCCAAGACTTTTCGAGTCACTCTCAGTTTTTACTGCGTAACCCAATTAAATGTATAGTTCTCTTATCAAAACTTCAATTCCCAATCCAATTTAAACTTGTTCCCTTGCTAGCTCAGACCTGACTCAAGCTTAGAAATGGGCATGAGAGAAAGGGTAGAGCTTTTCACTCTGTCCTGACCCTGTTCTCATCTTCCACCCTTTTCTTGGTGGATCACTCTTCAAGATGCCCTCTATGGTGTGGGCAGCTGGTCTGTGGGAAAGGTGCTCTTGCAATTTGCCTTTGGTGGCAATGCTGCTCTCTGGTCTCTTATCTTCAGATATGAGTCTGATACCAGTTCATGAGCCCCACCCCCACCCCTTTCCAGAAGGCACATCTCAAGCTCCTGGAGTGTTCTCTCTCAGATCTCTACACTGGGCGTAAGGTAAAGAGAAAGCATTCCATGGAGAGCGGACAAGGAAAGGAACGATTCTTTGACAACTCCAAACATGCTGTACCATGCAGGGAAGACCACCTGACCTCCTATGCTTCTCCACTTCGGCTCTTGTTGCTTTAGATACATATTTACTTACCCTAGTTTCCTCATCCTTAGAATTGAACTAATAAAAGACTTATCATATTCTTAAGAGTATTTAATAGGCTAATACATATTACACCTTTGGAAGGGCATTTAGCACATGGCTATATTCAGTGAGTTACAGGCTAATAAAGAAAATCTCTACCAGTCTTTAAAGATTAATCCATAGTACTTGTTATATGCCCTCAATGTAACCTAAAGGCTAAGAATCGTAAAACTACACTAACACTCCCTTAGTGAAACCTGAATAAATTGCCTACTACACATTGATTTGAAATCTGTTCTGCAAATTGGGACAATTGAAAAAATTCTATTTTGTATCCTGCTTTCTAGTCAATTTTTCGATCCTCACTATAACCTTGTGAGATAGGTACTTTTTTATCCCCATCTCAGGATGGGGAAAGAGAGGCACAGAGAGGTAAAGTAATTTGCCCAAGGCCACATAGTTAGTAAGTGACGATAAGAACCTAAGTAGTTTGACTCCAATGACTGATCTTAACCACTACGTGATGCTAGCTTTCAAAAATACATATACACATGTATTTGTATGCATAATATATGTATTTATATATACAAATACATAAAATATATTTATTTTATATTTATATGTATTTTATATATGTATTTATATATACATATATGTAAAATATATTTACAATATATACACTAATATACAAAAATAACATAATTATTAAATAATACAAATTTTAAAATATATATTATATACCACATGTTTCAGTAAACAGATGCGGAAAATGAAAAATGACCAAGTTTGACCATGATTCAGTATGTACAGTTTGAGATATGCTGAGCAGGATATGCATAAATAATCATCTGCTGGAAAATCAGATCCTAAGAACTCAAAGGAAAGATCAGAAGCAGGAGTACAGGTGTGAGAACCATCAACGTGGAGACTGATTGTAAGAGAGAACTAAGAAAAAGACACTAAAGACAAAAGCTATGGAAACTATGAGCAGAACTCAATAAATACCCTACATTTAGAGGAATATACAGAAGGGGAAGCCAGTGAATGAGATCAAGATTTGCTTAGAGCAGATGTTACAACTGGCAGCCCTAGAGCTAAATTTGACTTGCAGATGTGTTTTGAGTGGCAAGCAAATTCCTTTTACCATATGATTCAATATTTTTAAAAATCAGATGTGGGAACACTGGGACCATATTCCTGTGTGGGCACAAATGGCTACATTTAGTTAGCACCTACCTCTCTGGGTGGGGCAGGCACTTTCCAGTTGGTTGTGGTCCCTACCACTCCCTGGTGTTCACCTGCTGAGACTCCGTCTATTTACTCCTATATATTTCCTGCCTGGGCTTCAGGGACCTGTGTTTGTTACTCCTGCTTTAGAAAGGTGGAAAAAGGTGATGAGGAAATAGGAGAACTTAAAGACAATTTCAGAAAAAGGATGACTTCCAAGAAGAAAAGATAGTCACTGTCTCATATACTGCCTAAAAAGGGGAGAGGGGGAGGAAGGAAAGAAAAACAAAGGATTTGTGACTTAAGATTTGGTAATTAAAACACACACACACACACACACACACACACACACACACACACGATAGCACCTGTAGACTATTCACACAGAAGGCTTGACAATGGAGGGAACAAAATGGTTCACCTGCTTTTTCTCCCCTCCTGTCAACAGAATGCTTAAAATTTTCTTTGTCTCTCCAAGATGCATTATCCCTGTTGATGAATCGTATTCATTCTCAATCCCTCTCACTCTAGAAAGTCAGATCCAATGCAATCATGATAGAAAGGATTCAGGATCCATGAGAGTTATTAATGTTGAAATGACACAAATACCTGGAAATTTGCTTTCACATAAGACTTGCAAAGCATGTATTTAAATCATTGTGCTGATAACTTTGAGAAGTAACTTTTTTAGCTCATTGAAATTCTCTATTGTCAAGTTTTAATTTATCTTTTTCTTCCTCCTCTCTCTCTCACACATATGTCCACATATGCCATATTTATATCATGTATTCTAAGTTATAGTTCTCTTTATATTTTAACATCTCCAATGTTAAGGACAGTTTGCAAATGACAGCACAACAATACTTAACTGTATTTGTAGTTGTCCAATGGTCTAGTTCCTAGGACCACACTAAAGAGTGTCTGTGACTATCTCTTGGGCCCCAAAGGAGATAGAATATGAAAGGAAAGTCAAATGAAATATATCTATTAATCAATTTTCCAACAGTCTGAAGTGGCTCAATTTTAAATACCTGATTGATCATAATAGTTATTTCCAAATTGGAATGAATAACTGCTTGCTGGCTTTAGAGACAATGGTGAATCTCAGTCTGAGATATCTGTATTTGCTTTTTTTCTATAGTAAAAATGACAGGCCCAAGAAACTGGGGGGAAAAGAATCCTTCTGCTATTTTAAGATACAGTCGATCTTACTAACTGTGTTCTTGTGCCATCATTAATCAATTGTCTGAATATAGAGAAGGAAGAGAAGGAAGCCTGCACACCACTTAATGTGCCTCACTTTAGCACAACAGCCAAGAGCTCAGACTTCCTGGATGTCTACCTTAGTGAGAGTCCACATAATTAATGTGTTTTGGAAGCTGAATCTGAAACTTTTCAAATCTTAAGGAAGAAGTTCTGTAATATCATTGAAATTGCCTATGTATTCCCACAAGGGTAATGTGTGTTAGCTATTACCAGGGAATTGTAGTTCATTATATTCTAGAATCTGGAGTATTTTTATTGTAGATTTCACTGTATGCTGCTAAATTTTAATTTAGATTTGAGAGAATATGAAACAATAGTGCCAACTACCCTACCCTATATAGGGTAGACTTAGGAGTTTGCATTTCTATGAGGAAGGTCTATAATTTTAACAATGTTTTTCAAGCAGTCTGATTTACACCTCTAGTAGTCATATCGTGATTAAAAAGTGTTTAATTTTTTATGCTTTACAAAACATTTTTCATATCTGTTATCTTGTTCAAACTTGGAAAATTCTCCAAAAGGAAACAATAATGTCCACTTCAATATCACAGAGCTGTTGAAATGGTAAAGAAGCCAACTCCAATTGTATTTAGTCTCTTAAATTTTTATTGCCATCAATCTTGAATTATGTGTTCTTCATGGTATTTAATGGAGCAGTCCTAATATTGTGCTCTCTTGGATTTTATGCACTTTTTTCACTCTTCTGTTTTAAATGTTTTAAATGAAAAGTAGGACAATTCCGTTGAAAACATATAAAAAGACTATGCATCAGATGATGAATAGTTTAAGAGTGCCATGCAAATGTTTGTAAAAGTCATCCTTTATAAAGTGGCACATTCCCACACACTTAGTATTCAAGTACGTTATCCACCTGACAAGATAGTAAAATATCCCACTCATCTGTTCGGGGCTAATTTTTCAAATTTTAATAATTTTATTAATCCCTAGCAAGGCCTTATAAAACTTTGCAAAGAATGTTAATAACTCATTAAAGATTAATTACATGTCAGCTTTGAGGTCAAAGAGTTTGAGTGGTTTTTAGTTATCTGAATTAAAATGTATCCGCTATGAAAAGAACACATAGTATAAGACCACTGCCATCTTCACTAACCTTTAGTTCTTATTTATGAAAGCACATATACATAAACGTGAACTCAAATGTCTTTCACAGTGTTTGAATGAGAAGATGATGGCACTATACATGCTGGTAAAGAAGTTTGGTACAGACGGATGTCCTCAAAGAAGGCAAGTTACCTCCTGAATCTTGGGTAACAGAATTGACTAACTGGAGGGCCAGTGAGGGGCATGTGAGTTATGAAGTCTTCCCTATCCAAAATCTATATGTTGTTTTCATGGAGCATGACTATAAAATTAAGCTCAGTAAGAGCTTAGAAATAAGAAGATAGATTTTTTTTAATCAGTTATATAAATGAAGAATAGAGGAATTTTGAGAACTGTGAGGTCATAGAAAAGAAAGAAGAGAAATGGAAGAAAGGTCTAGAGGAGTCTCTTTGGTTCTTAAATGATTCAGATTTTGATGTTCATAGAACCAGCAATATATGAATGATGATAAATACAAAAGGAAACAAAAAGAGCATTAAACTGTTTTAATTCAAAACCGTTTATTTAAATCAGTAATGTATTTCTAATGGGACCTCCGGTGAATTAGACTTCATTTTCCTTATGTTTCAAATTGGAGTAACAATAATATCTCTGTTGAGAGATTGTTGTGAGGTTACTATATAAAAACAGCTATACAGGTTTTCATGTGATAGATCCTCAAATCGGTAACTCGTATTACGGCAATTAATTTTTGTAAATATTCAGACGTCGCTTTCCAAGAACTTTAAGTTTTTTTAAAAAAAAAGATAATCTGGTGAACTGTGTTTTGTTATTTAGGATGAATGTGCGAATTTCTATAGTTCTTTCACTACCAATTTGGGGAAAATGATAGTTTCTATGTCTTTCAAAGGATATAATACTCTGATCGTAGGTGGTGTAACTCAATCCTCAGAGGTTTACTGGTTTCCTTTCTAAAAAAAATGCTTTGGGGGAAATTATATTTCTTCTTGGAATTCTGTAACTTAAATGAAGGACTCTGGCAGTCAGCATCGCCAGTTCTCCCTTGGTCCTGGCATACAGAACACAAATTGGTTTCCAAGACAAAGCATTCAATAATCTGTATGCAAAGTAGTATTTTAACATAGCTCTGAATGTCATATCCAAATGTAAAGCCGCCTGTTGCCTCAAGTGTGAAATTCACTCTCATTTAAATTTTGTGTTTCTTTGCAACTACTGTTGCTGGTATTTGCGGACAGGGCCATGGAAACACATGTGACTGTGGTTAAAAGTAGTAAGAAGTGCGACTTCCCCCACTGTTGCCTCTGTCTCCATGAAGAGGATTTCATGTTGGAAGCCACCCGGAGGCCAAAACAGTAGTTCTGCAGGGTTCAAGGGAATAGATATTTCTGTCTTGGTATTATTTTACAGTCTCTTCCAAGTTGTAGAATATGTTATGATCACCAATATGTTGTGATCATCAGTGTTTTTAGAGAGACCATGTTTAAAAGTATATAGGTTCTTTTATCATCTGAATTCAAATAATGTAATGGAGTAGATACTAGGTTGTTTTCAGGTTTGCTGAAAATCTGCTCAGCAATTAGGTTTTGGTTTTTAGGAAGAAAGAATTTTAGGATGCTTGTCTTTGCTCATGTACAAAAGATAATTCTGGGTCCAATGTCCCAGTTGATGCCTGCTCATGATGATTTAAAGATATTAGCCATTTTTCTAAATGCGTCTCATCTTGAGCTTTTGAGGTTGATTTCAGTTCAAAGTGCCAAATGAGGATAGAAAGGTTACTAGAGAGTTTGGCTATTCAAGATGTACCTCACTTTTCATCTGGATCCCATCACCCCATGTTTGGATCACTTTTAATACTCCCACCACTTTCCTGTAATGGTGCTGATGCTTTGAACTACCTTTCTTTTTTTTTTTTTAGGATTTTAATTATTTGTTCATGAGAGACACACAGAGAGAGAGACACACAGGCAGAGGGAGAAGCAGGCTCCATGAGGGAGCCCGACATGGGACTCGAACCCGGGTCTCCAGGATCACACCTTGACCTGAAGCGGCGCTAAACCGCTGAGCTGCTCGGGCTGCCCTAAACTACCTTTCTAATGCAGAGGGTCAATGACAAGGAACTAGTGTCGCTGTGGTTAGTCAGATCTCCTTTTTAGGAAGTGCATCATACCAAAAATCTGGATTTTTAAAGCCATTAAATGTAGTAATTGTATGAAGTACTGAGAACTGCGCCTCACATGACATAGCAAAAATGATAATAATGGCTGTAATCTACAACTGAAAGGAATGTGAAAAAAAATCTTTTATTTAGAGCAGTAACTTATTCACCATAATGTCAGCCAAGATTGTGTAGCTATTGCTGTGTTGCACATGGCCTTCAAATTTAACGACACAAAACAGTAACTATTATCTCTCATGAGTCCATGGGTAGACCGGGCAGTTGTTCTGGTCTGGGCCAGACTTAGCTGGGCTCTCCAGTGTCTGTGGTCAGTTGGCGGGTCACCTATGGCTGGCTGGTTCAAGATGGCCTAGGACTAAGCTCAGAGCCGGTGCACCATCACCTTTGCAGTCCACTGGCCAAAGCAAGTCACAAGGCCAGCCAAACTGCAAGGGGTAGAGCAATGAACTCCACTAGTTGAAGGGAGGAGCTGAACGTCACATTGCAAAGGGCAGGGGTACAAGGCTGGGCGAAGAATTGGAGACATTTTTGCAATTAATCAATAGCAACTGCTTTCTCAGATTCCGAGTTGCGATATTAATAGCCCCTCATGTACTGGATTGTACCAACTCCTTTACTCATGGTATATGCCAAATTTGAGATGTTAGACTTTGTTTTTTTTTTTTGTTTTTTTTTTTTAAGATTTTGTTTATTTATTCATGAGAGACACAGAGAGGGAAAGAGGCAGAGACACAGGCAGAGGGAGAAGGAGGCTCCATGCAGGGAGCCTGACGTGGGACTCGATCCCGGGACTCCAGGATCACACCCTGGGCTGAAGGCAGGCGCTAAACCACTGAGCCACCCAGGGATCCCCGAGATGTCAGACTTTGAATTATCTATAGCCCTCAGTGAAGTTAGCATTTGCGAATCATAACTAAGTTGTTCCATATTGCCGTTTTGCACTAGTTACTACATTTCTACATCGGTTGAATACTGACATAATTTCTCTATTTAATGGAGACTTGATTTTTAAAATAGCCTGTTCTGAAAGGGTTTCTTCATTTTTTTCTTTCTTTTTTCTTTCATATATACGTGTGTATATGTGTGTGTGTGTATGGATATACATGTATATATGTGTGCATATAAATGCATGAGTGTAAATATGGATATACATGTGCATATGCGTGTAGATGTATGTCTGCATATATACATATCTATTTTCTAGTCTGCTTCTGCCACCATGCTTGCTAGCTTCCGTGTCATCCTTTGGCACTCTGAGGCACTACCTCGATTACCCATTATTCTAAAGGTTACTGAACAGAGAAGGAGGAGATGTTACCGGTCTCACCGGGGCCAAATAGTTACTCTATAGAAGGCGAAGATGTTAATAAGCATGTTGATACATCCCTTCATGTGGTAGTTCTAATAGAAAAATCCATAGCCTTAGCAATAGGGACCTCAACGTCTGGCCCATAATTTTGCACCCGAGGTAGCTGCATTTATAACCCTCCACCGGTTGTACTGTTGTCATTCGCATTAAGAATTTAATGAGCAGCAACAAGCCTAGCTAATGGACAGAACGCAGGTAGCCACATCCCCTGCCCAGCGAGCTGTTGCATGATTACAGAGTTGCTGGCATACAACAAGGACCTGGGACCTCCCCCATTTTCACTGACTTCGTAAATCTAGACACAGATCTCACTGTGGGGCTCATATTATTAAGAGGAGACTACAGAGGAAAAATAAACCCCATTTGGTAAAGTAAATGGTATGCCTGCTTCTGTAGCTTCCCATGGTTTATTACTGCTGTATGTTATTTCCAGCAGTACTTATAACAGTGATCATAAGGGACCTTTAAAGACTTGCTGATGCCTCTTGGGCAGTTTCAGAATAATACATTTTATAAATAATTCTGCCTACATATCTTATGTCTTCAGGATTCCTTTTGCCTTACTTTGTTTGTTATGAGTATATTTGCATGAAAACAGGTTATTTGGATATTTGTCCTTTGAGAGCTATTGCTTACTTGTCCCCCTAAGTCAGAGTCACATGCTTTCCGTGCCAGAGTCATTTCCACAGCCAAGTAAAGATTTTCAAACTGTAATGAGGGACATGACATAGGACAGATAAACTTCTAAGAAAGCACTGTGATCTTACTGAAATTTGTGGGGTCTCCAACTTGTGTCTGTTAATTAAAGATTCAGAATTGGCTACTTGGAGTGCAACTTAAGTGTGTACGTTTTGAGCAGGGGTGATGTTCACATTATAGTGACATTTAATTGTACAACAGATGCATATATTTTATAGATATCGCCTCTCTCATGCAACAGAAGTTATAGATTAGAATCAGTAGAATATATGTGATTGTTTTAAATTCATATCATTTTTACTCTCCAAAGGCATTTAAAAATATGAGTTCTTATATTCAGGCTTTAATTTTTGTCTTCCCCCATTTTGAAGAATTTTTTTCTTTTATAGCCACCAAATACCATGTGTATTTGCAGTTAAACTGGTTTCTGTTTGGAATTCTGAAATGCAAGTATGTACTGAGGTTTGCAAAAAAAAAAAAAAAAAAAACAAGTCTACAATTTTATTTCAGTATTTTGCAAAGTGTTGCACTGGAATATTTGTTAAAAATACAAATTCATGGCCCTTTGTCGATCCTGCTGAATCAGACTCTCTGGGAGTAGAGGCAGTGCATTTCCATTTTAAGTCAATCCCCTAGGTATTTCCTCTGCATATTAAAGTTTGAGAAACACTGCTAAGCTTATCTCAAAATTAAATTTGATTATTAGAAAACTATATACCGGGACCGTATTAATTTAATTCCCTAGAGAATCATCTTCATGGTACAGTGATTCACTATTTTGTGCTTGGTTTTTATCAAGAATTAGTATCAGAAATGACAACATGTAAAGTGATTCTGTACTTTTAAGAAACTGTCATCAAAAAATAGTTCATTATATTGTTCAGAGACCCTCACACTGAAATCATGATACATTTCCTCTTAATCTAACTAAACTGTTTAATTACAACATACATTTAGAAAAGTGTTCAGAATGAGAAATTTTCAAAATGAACACATCCATGTCAACAATACTCAGACCAAGAACTAGAGCATATTGATATTCTTAGAAGCCCCTTCATGCCTCATAGAAGAGTAACCACTATCTTGGCTTCTATCACCATAGATTTGTTTTGTCAGCTTTTGATCTTTATGCAAATGAAATTATAATATATGTACTTTTAAGCATCTGGTTTCTTTTACTAAATATATTTGCAAGATCCATCTATAATGTTGCACATAGTTGTAGTTTGTTCATTCGCATTGCTGTTTAGTATTTCATTTCATGATTATTCTACAATGTTCCATTCTCTTATTGATAGATATATTAGTTACCTATTGGTGCATAACAAATTACCTCAAATTCCTAACAGTTTTGCACCTTAAAACAACAAACATTATCTCCCAAGGTTTCTGAGGTTCAGAAACCTGGGAGCAACTTCACTGGCATCTCTGGCTCGGGGACTCTCATGAGATGGTGTTTAAACTGCCAGCCAGGCTCAGTCTCTGAAGATTTGACTGAAGCAAACTGCTTCCAAGTTCACTTATGTGTCTGTTGGCAGAAGGCTTCAGTTCCTCACCACACCTCTCTTCATAGTATTTCTCTTGATATGGCAGCTGGCTTCCCCAAAACAGTCAGGAGAAAGAGAAGGGGGGAGGTGAAAGGAGCGGAGTAACGAGGGGGAAGAAGGAGAGGAAGTGAGAAGGAGAGGAGGAGGCAGTGAAAGGAGGGGATCGGAGGCGTGGAGAGAGCCTGAGAAGCTCCAGTCTTTGATGAGGAATCCCAGAAACCACATGCCATCACTTCTGCCATAGTCTATTGACCACACAGCCCTGTTATAGCGTGAGAAGAGCCTACAAGAGGGTGGGACTATCAGGGATCCTAGCAGGTCATCCCACAGGCTGGCTACCCCAGCGGCCACTGGAGGAGTCATCAACTTGTGGCTAATGTGCATAGTGCCTCTCTGAGCATTCCTTCATATATTTTGTAAGGATACTGTGCATTTCTCTTAAGTATGCACCTAGTGGTGGAATTCCGGCATCTTATATGGACCTTTATCTTGAGTAAGGTGGTACCAAAGAGTTTTACAAAGTGCTTATAATAATCTGTACTTTTGTAATATTCGAGTCGCTCCATCCTTGAAAATGCCTGATACTGTGCATTCCATTTTAGTCATTCCAGGGTTGTGTATAATGGTACCTCATTATGGTTTTAATTTGCACTCCTCTGATCATTAATGATATTTATTCCTTTTTCATATATGTATTGTCATTCAGATTTTCTCTTTTGTGAATCTTTATTCTAGTACTGTGCCCAATTTTGAAGTGGGTTGCCTGCTTTTTATTTTTGGCCCATAGAAGTTCTTTCCATATTCTGGATATGGTCCTTGGTAGGCTTATATGTATTACAAATATCTTCTCCCACATTGTGGCATACAGTTGCACTCCTTTAATGATGTTTTTCAGTGAACAGAGGTTCTTAATTTTATATGGTTTAATTTGTCATTCTTTATTTTTCTGAACTCTGCTTACTCAAGCTCATGTATAAATTTGCTTATGTTTTTTCCTAAAAGCTTTATTATGTTATCTTTCACATTTAAATCTAGGATCTGTATATATATTATACATATCCTATATATATGTTTATATATATATATATAATATAGATGATAATATATCTTGCCCAAGGAGGTTCATAACAGGAATTCAAAAGTAAAGATGCAATTGAAAATCAGTGTAGTGGATGGACTATAATATTCGGGAAAAATAGAACAGAATTATATGATCTTGTTATTATATGCAGAAAGTTACATCATTAATTTGACATTCATTATAATAAAACACACATACACTCTTAGCAAATGCGGAAAAGAATTACCTATTTTCAAAAATCTGGTTTTTAAAAATATGAAAAAATGAATACAGCAAACATCATACTTTGTGGTAAAATGCTAAAACTACCCTCTTGAGATTGACAAAACATGATAAGGACATTGCTATCACTTCTTTACAATATAGCAGTTTAAGTCCTATCTAGTATAATAATTCAAGAAGAAGACTTCCGGAAAGCAAAGATACAAAACTGCCATTGTTCCTAGATAACTTGATTGTGTGTCTAGAAAACAAAAGAATTTACCTACCTGTTAGAACAAATAGGTAACTTTAGCAAGGTCACTGGATACTACATCAATGACCAGAATAATTGCATTTGTATATACCAGAAACAAACAAATATCAATTTTTAAAACAATTTTTAAAAAGATACCATGTGCATTAGAGAATATCAAATATCAAAAATAAGTTATACATTAAGATGTATAATGTTTCTAACTTAAAACTATAAAATATTATTGGGGATCCCTGGGTGGCTTGGTGGTTTGGTGCCTGCCTTTGGCCTGGGGCGTGATCCTGGAGTCCTGGGATCAAGTCCCACATCAGGATCCCTGCATAGGGCCTGCTTCTCCCTCTGTCTGTGTCTCTGCCTCTCTATCTCTGTGTCTCTCATGAGTAAATAAATAAAATCTTAAAAAAAAAAAACCTATAAAATATTATTGAAAACAATTTAAAAAGCTAAGTAATGAAGGCATAGCATGGCCATGGATTGGCAGATTTATAATACCAACTCAATCAAAATCAAAATCTCTGCTTTTTTTTTTTTTTTTTTGAAATTGGCAAACTGACTATAAAATACATTTGGAAAAGTAAAGATCTAAGAAGGGCCAAGACAATCTTGAAGAATAAGAATAGAGCTGGAGAACTTTAATTACTACATAAAAGTTATAGTAAGTAAGATAATATCCAATAGAATATAATAAAAAGTTCAGAAAAGTGACCCTTTCATACAGAGTCAATTGATATATGACAACAATCACCCTCCAGTACAGTGAACATGCAATGGTCATGACATCGGATCTCCTGAATAATCATAGAGGGGAAAAAAGGGATCTTTACTCCTACCTCACCACATACACAAGTCAAAACATTTTAAGTTTAATAGTACAAAAATTAGTGTCTTTTTAAAAAAAACTTAGTATTCTTTTTTATCAGTTAGGAAACTATATTCGTTCATTTGTTTTTCTTTAGCTATCTGGAAACTCATGAATAAAGCATGTCTATTTACAGTTATTTTCTTTAATCCAAGGTTTTGGGCACAAATTTCATGTCCCTTTTATGGCATACTTCTTATTCTTTATTTTTTTAAAAGATTTTATTTATTTATTCATGAGAGACACAGAGAGACAGAGACACAGGCAGAGGGAGAAGCAGGCTCCATGCAGGGAGCCTGATGTGGGACTCGATCCTGGGACTCCAGGATCATACCCTGGGCTGAAGGCAGGTGCTAAACCACTGAGCCACCCAGGGATCCCCACTTCTTATTCTTTCATTCTTACTTTAATGATTCCATTTTATGGCTCTCTCTTTTTTGTAAGTTATTTTAAAACTTCTTTTTTTTTTAATAGAGTATAAATAATGAAAAAATCAATCAATGAGGCAACTTAATAAACTTCTTTTGAAATTTTGAAGCTTGATTGAATTGTCAAAAAGAATTATAGCTAATATAGTAATCCTTGTAATTGTACTTTGATAAAATTATAACTGTCCAACATCATATTGCTAGTACATATTATGCATATAAATATTATATGGAATATTCTTTAAGTGCTAATGTGTGTGTCAGTATTTTAAAAAATAGCATTTACATGGAGAAAGAATCTACTTTTTGTAAACTGCCTGTAATCTATACTCGGACAAAAATAATAGTTTTGTGCCTCTATAGTCTTCATATGGAAGGAGTATGTAGGAAAGAAGAAATAATTGTTCTGAAGATAAGAAGCATAACGACTGAGTCCTTCCAAGCTTGTTAATGTCAGTCTTATACAATACCTGGTGCTCCTTATATCACATGCCCTCCTTAATGTCCATTACCCAGCTACCCTATCCCCCCAACCCCCTCCCCTTCAATGACCCTCAGTTTATTTCCTATGATTAAGAATCTCTTATGGTTTGTCTCTCTCTCCAATTTTGACTTGTTTTATTTTTTCCTCTCTTCCCCTATGATCCTCTGTTGTATTTCCTAAATTCCGTATATGAATTAAATCATATAATTGTCTTTCTCTAACTAATTTCACTTAGTATAATATCCTCTAGTTCCATCCACATTGTTGCAAATGGCAAGATTTCTTTTTTCTTTTTTTTTTTTTTTGGTGGCTGAGTAGTATTGCATTATATGTGTGTAAATATATATTTTATATATATATATATATATGGACATCTGGGCTCTTTCCATAGTTTGGCTATTGTGGACATTGCTGCTATAAACATTGGGGAGCAGATGCTCTTTTGGATCACTACATTTGTATCTTTGGGGTAAATACCCAGTAGTGCAATTGCTGGGTTGTAGGGTAACTCTATTTTCAACTATAGAACACTCATGAAAAAAATTGAGGAAGATACAAAGAAATGGAAAAACATTCCATGCTCAGGGATTGGAAGAACAAATATTGTTAAAATGTCTATGCAATCTAGAGCAGTCTATACATTCAGTGCAATCCTATCAAAATATCATCAACTTATTTCACAGAGTTGGAACAAATAATCCTAAAATTTGCATGGAACCATAAAAGACCCCAAATAGCCAAAGGAATGTTGAAAAAGAAAACCAAGACCAATGGCATCACAATTCTGGACTTTAAACTCTATTACAAAGCTGTAATCATCAAGACAGTATGGCATTGGCACAAAAACAGACACATAGAACAATGGGACAGAATAGAGAACCCAGAAATGGACCCTCAACTCTATGGTAAACTAATCTTCAACAAAGCCAGAGAGAATATCCAATGGAAAAAAAGACAGTCTCTTCAACATATGGAAAATCAGACAGCCACATGCAGAAAAATAAAACTCGGCCATTTCCTCACACCATCCACAAAAATAGACTCAAAATGGATGAAAGACCTAAATGTGAGACAGGAATCCATCAAAATCCCAGAAGAAAACACTTGCAGAAACCTCTTTGACCTCGTCTGCAGCAACTTCTTATTAGACACGTCTCCAAAGGCAGGGGAAACAAAGACAGAAAAATGAACTATTACTTGACCTCTCTTAAGCTTTGGTTTCTTTATATCCAAAGTGGGTATAATAATACCGACCTCATACATACAGGCACGGCTCCGTATATGGCTGAATGTATGCATGAAACTGTGTTGTGGAGTGTAATTTTTCTAAATCTTAAAAAACCTGTCCTTGAATACTCAATCTTGAGATTCTGGAATAGACTAAAACTTGGACACCATATGAAAGAAGCTGGCTGAGTATGGAGTGGCTCGACTAGGAGAGCAGGTTAAAAACTCAAATGATGTGGGCCAAATAAGAAATTCTGAACACCGTGTGCAGCCCATCAATCGCAACGAGGACCCGGGGAGTTGTAACCTCTGAAACTGTAGACGCTGTTGCTGTACTGTGAAGCTCTGCAGTGCTGGCGGGCTCTCTGAGCTCCCATTCCACCTAACACGCGTGGCAATAAAGTGCAGCGCATGTTACCCACATTAGAGCAATAGCTACATCCTCAAAATAACATTTTAATGACTTCTGTAGTCTGCATTTGGGAAGATCATTTTGTCTTTCTCTGGGTTAGCACACCTTTCCCTTCAGATCCCTGAATTTGGGGCAATCTCACTCACAGTGTACTTCTCTGAGAGTATTTTTGTCTGATTTAGAATGCCCAGAGGGCATTCTTTGATACAGAATGTGAGGTCAGCAGCTAAAACCAGAATCAGGATGTCTGTGGTGGTGTGAGAAGTCCTAACATATTCAGGAGGATGGATAGGGATGGATGGTTTGTAGAAACACTGATGTTTCCCTCCTTTCCCGCTCCAATCTGGTTGCTGATGGTTTTAGGCCCTATCATTGTTGGCAAAGGCATATTTTGTCAGCAAACTGGAACTCTACCTCATGTTGTGTGGGCAGTTTCTAAGTTCTTTGTTCCCTTCTGCTGACCCCTATCTATCATCATATTGGCAATGCTCTAACTTGACTGTTCCCATTGCTCAGGGGACCAGAAGCATCATATCAAGATGCACGTAAGGAAGCATTTGTGATATTTAATACTAAGTCATTCCCACACCCCTCGCTCCGCCACCACCAGGAACCTGCCATTTCTGCTGATAGTTCAGAATATTTTGTTTTAGGACAGGGAACAGACTAGAGAAATATGTCTTTCACTTTGACAGAACCCTGTTATCCTAAGAATCCAGTACTCCTCATATTCTATTAGTTATATCGATAAAGTAAGTTATTATAAAGTAAGATTAATAGTCAATCAGCCAATCGAAATGCACCAAAGACTTACTCTCCTGTTGCAGTCTCACTATAAAAAGAGAAGGTCCAGGTAGATACTGTAGTAAGCAAATTTAGGAAAGTTCAATTTTACTTGGCTGTATATCTAAAATTAAGCAATGCAAGAGAAGAAACAAATTCACTTTTCAAAAATGATTAAAGTCTAGAAGCAAATTTACTATCACCCAGTAATTTGCTAAACTGAAGCCGGGGTTATTTTGGATTGAATTTGTTACATAGCTCATGCATGAAATGATCTGTTGCTTGTTCTTGTGAAGTTGTTTTCACACTATGAAACGGCAGAGGGGAAAGATGCATTCTGTCTGAGGCATTGTAAAAATATTGAAAGCTCCGACGGAGGCTTTTTGTAGAGGTATCTGACTACAACTTGTCATTTACACTTTATGGGCCAATAATTGTTAAGCCAAAACCGCAGATGCTTAGCTTTCCGAATTATCTCTTAATGTGTAATGGGTTCAGAAACCCAACTCCAGCACCATGACAAGTGTCACTCATGTGATTACACTGCCACCGTGTGGTTTTAAGGATTCCTTTCAATTAAAAAAATACATGTATCAAAAGAAATGATCCTCTGACGGGAAAATGATAAGAATCTAATGATTATCTCTGCTTTTCTCATTCATTTATCCTTAGTTACAATGCCATAGCTAGTCTGTGGATTACCGTAGATGGTAGGGCAGGGGAATAAAAACATAGAGCTGGTCAGTGGTATAGGTATGATCCTAAGAATTCTGGATGATTTATGAAGGGTTCAGCCTCTGCCTAGTGAATGTCATCCAGATGTTTGCTAGGAGGTGCTACCTTCACTGACGTTTTCTGCATAAATATGGCATTTACAAGTGTTCAGAGGAATCTGAAAAATTCTATGTATGTATAGGCAAGTGGATCTAAAACTGAGGTCCCCACACCAGTAGCATCAACATCCCTGGGGAACTTGTTAGAAATGCAAAATCTTTGGCTCCATCCCACATACTAAGTCAGAAACCCTGGGGCCTGGAATGCTGTGTTTTAATAAGCCCTTCAGGTGGTTTTGATGCTTGCTAAAGCTTGGGAACAGATGTTACAGACAGTCATACCTGTCTTGAGGTAGATTAACACATATTTTCCTAATAGAGCTAAATTTAGCATCACCTGCTCCTGGTTGCTGAAAAAGAAATTCCAAAGAAATTGGAAGAAATTCCAAGAGCAATGTCCCAGGACTTCCCATGAATATGGTTGCTCAGCACCCCGGAGATGCCCCTGGGAAGGAAGGAGCAGAACAGCTGTGAGGGTTCCCATTCCCATCATCTGCTGTGTCAGCGCTTTCTTTCCTCCTTAACTCCACCTGAAGGAAATGCTATAGTCAATCAAGAATAAATCTTTCAGCCTTTTGGGATTTTTGGAGCATACTGGAACAGCAGTCTGATATGAATGGATATTAGATATATAGACACTTTTTCTGGTATTAAATATACAGTTTTAAGAAGAAAAGTTGAAAATGTGAAAATCCTTCAGGATCCAAAAATGTTAGGGAATATTGGGATGGTAGGAAGATTCCCTGCCCTGTCACGGAAGTTGGCCACCAAGCTGCTTCCCAACTCCACTGACTGTGTCCAAGCAAGAAGGTTGATCCCCAGATGCCAGAACTTCTCATTTTTAAGAAAAGCCCAGAAATTAGGTTTTTTCTTTTTCTTTTTTTTTTTTTTTAATGAAATGTTCCATTTTTTAAGCATGGGTGTCATTGTAAATGCATGTTTAATTTAAAAAATCAAAACATATCTACCTGTTAAGGAAAATTGTGGATGGCAACTTCCACACATGCACATATCTTGTACTTAAGTAATTTCCATCTGTGCTTTTTTATCTCTGTATGTATAAATATGTATATACAAGGCTTGGACATCCGTACCTCAACACATGAGGGGAAATCCTCTATTCAGGAATGAAGTGCTTCAAACTGAATAGGGATCAAGAATTTAAAAGATGCCTGAATTCAAAAAGTACATCACTTGAAGTGCCACACTTTAAGAAGAAAATATATGATATTTCTACTAATGTGAAGTATGCTTTCACAACATTTTTAAATCTTACAAATGTCACAACATACACAGAATAAAAGTACTGAGGAGATACAAATTACTTGTAGTGTGGCTTTTTCCTAAGAACTTAAAAAATACTTCAAAAATATCAAGCTTACAAATATATTCAGGCATGAATTTGGAACCCAAATCATGTTTTAATGACATATTTTTAAAATTCCTGGCTCTGAAAGGAGTGCTTAAAGATAGCTCCTGAATTAATAGAAGATCAACTATTGTTCCAGATGTCACCCACGTGAATTTTCTTTACCAGGTACCCTCTCTCTGGCTTGACCCTCACTGTTGTCACTGCATCCAAGACTCAGAAAATGCTCCCTTATTTTCTTTCAACTGATAGATTTTCTCAAAGACATTGAGGATAAACCAACTTTAGATGGACTCTTGGTTTTTCCTTGTGGTTGCTTTCCAAATCTAATAAAATTCCAGTGTCTCCCCTGGTGATGATATCTTTAACATTGTCTGATAGGACAACTAGTTCTGGCGGGGCGGGGGAGGGGGGAAGGATAACAATGCTCACTCTGAGCTGAAGACCATTCTAGTCACAAGGGCCAATGCGTAGATGTATCCCCACCCTTTTGTGCAATAAGAGCCTCTTTTGAGGGGCTAGTTCTTCAGATATGTTGGCAGGTTTAATGAAGATTCCCTAACCAAAGTATGTTTCCCCATAGCATACCATTGTGTTTAGGATTCTGACCACAGGAATACTTTACCTTTTCTTCTTAGGGATTTTTGGGTTTCAAGAGTATCATACTGAAATGTATATACTCTCAGTAGGAAAGAAAACGTGATATTTTTCTCATCCATTCAGAAATGTTATTGGGAATTTTGCACTGGAACAGAAGAAAGCCTGATGGATATGTTTAAGACTTTTACAAGGTTCCTGACCGGAAGCACAGAAAACAGGAACCAGAAAAAATAATTGCACGGAAGTATAATTGAAGTTTGAAAAAAAGTGCTGTGAATCCACTGAGCAAAACACAAGAAATCTGTCTCAAAGGATCTAGAATGTTTGCACAAGTAGTATTTGACCTGGATTTTGCAGGATTAATAGGCACTTACCTGGTGAATGAGGAGGAGATAAAATGTAAAGAAAAGCTGGTCGTATTTGTCAACCACTGAATCTTTGAAGTACAGCACATGGTCTCTATAATGAATCTGATAGCTATTCTTTGAATACAGGAGTAAATGAGTGGAAGAATGATCTGTGCTTTATAGGGCAATAGGACTAATGGATAAAATAAGACTAGGAAGATTAGTTAGGGACAAAGACCATGAAGGCAACACTAAAAACTCTTAATTTTATTCTGTGGATTAGTGTCTTTTGAATCAGTGTCATCAAGATCTTTTGAAGTACCTTTTAAAAATGCAGATTCCTGAATCTTTCCACAGTTTGGTTGAATGAGAACCTCTCAGGGGCCGACCCAAGGAATCATTCTGTTCTGCACTCTGTAAAAACCCCAGCTGAAAACAATGACCCAATTTGCAAAACATTTTTTTTTTTTTAGTTTTTAATCACTTTTTTTAAATTGAGGGGATACTCAACATCTTACAGAATCTATCAAAAGCTATGGAAATTCTCCCTAGAAAAACATAGGTACACATTCATTTTTGTTCGTAACTCCAAAAAGATCATGAAACCACTGAGATTAACTATTAACTCGTGAACTCATATTAATAACCCCTGAAACCAACCCAGCTAACAACTAATGTAGAGAAAGTCAGATGAGAATCATTGTTAACCAGGAGTTACAGTGAGGGGAGGCATGTAGATGAAGAATGCACACAGTGCTGCTTCTTTTTTTTTTTTTTTTTTTAAGATTTTATTTATTTATTCATGAGAGACAGAGAGGGAGAACCAGGCTCCATGCAAGGAGCCTGACATAGGACTTGATCCCGGGACTCCAGGATCACACCCTGGTGTGAAGGTGGCGCTAAACCACTGAGCGCTGGGGATGCCCCCACAGCGCTGCTTATCTTTTTTGTCTAGGACCCAACTTAACCTCATTTTGTCAAGATTTACTATAAAAGGGACATGTTCTCATTTGAAAAGAGAAGAACTTATTCTGGGAGCCAGGGAGCTTCTTGGTCATTTCCATCCTAAGTAAGATGGTTAACAAAAAATCAGAATGTTTTGAAAGGAAAACTAAGGGGTCTTAATGAGCATTTAAAAACTATATGTTGTTTTGCCCTGTTTCAAATAACAAATCAAGTTGTTGGCATTTTAGAAAGTGTATGAGTTAACTGTTTTTATACTTAAAGCTTCACATATTTAGATCATATCTAAAAATCTCATTCTCTTTCTGATAATGTCGTATTTGGGAACCACAGTATGGTTCTATTTCCTCCAAAATTGAGAGCCGTATCTGCAAATAACAACTAAAATGGTCTATTGCTGGAGATATGTCACATGGAACAAGATAAAGTCTATGAAAACAGCCCTTGAGAAAAGTCATGGTTGAACTCTAATGACCTAGATTATTTAATGTGAACATTGTGTGCAACTTTTGGAGATTTTAGGGCAGCCCTCCCTATAGTCAACGCAAGCCAGCCTGTTTATGTGACACTAAGGTAGAAACAGTTCAGAGACACAACTTGCTATTCTTTGTGAATGGGGTGGAATCACTGAACTTCATCCAAACTCGGAGCAGAGTTGAGAAATAGTCATGTATCAGCTAGGGACAGTAACATTTTGTAAAGTTCAGCCTTGGATCAACAGATAACCGCATGCTGGGCATTTCAACCTACAACCTGACTTTTCCCTCAACTGTTGTTTTGGAAGTTAGTTTGTATTGGTAGATGTTGACTGGCTCCTTCTGAGTGCTCACAAGGCCCCTGCTGCATGAAGGTGTGGAAGCTTTGTTCTCCACTTTTCTAACCAGAGTCCCATAAGCTATTTTCAATTGTTGAGCGTTACCAGCAGTGTTTC
This sequence comes from Canis lupus familiaris, assembly GCF_011100685.1. Classification (NCBI taxonomy): domain Eukaryota; kingdom Metazoa; phylum Chordata; class Mammalia; order Carnivora; family Canidae; genus Canis; species Canis lupus. The sequence goes on from NC_049255.1 coordinate 33,792,640, forward strand.
AAAACACATCTCTGTGCCCGTGACCTTGTGTACCTATGGCAGGGTTTATGTAGGGTTTGTACCAGTTGTGGGTTTGCTGGGGCATAGGGCACTGCATCTTCAACTTTGTTTAATAATGCCCAATTGCTGTCCGAAGTAGGTGTGCCAGTTATGTGAGAGTTGCAGTTGCATAACTTAGTCGTCTAGCTTATGTCAGGTTTTCAAAGGAAATAGTATTTGTATTTGCCTCTCCCTGATTACTAGTGAGGTTTTGCGTCTTTCTATACCTTGTCTCTTCAAGTGCATTCCCCCATGAATTGTTGATTAATGTCCTTTGCCCATTTTTCTGTGGGCCAGGCACTGATGGAGGCCCCTGGTATGTACCCAAGGACTGCCAAAGAGCACGGCCCTCTTAGAGCTTACATTCTAGTGAGAGAAAACTTAATAAACCTCAAAAGAAGTATCATCTGTAGTATGATAGGTAATAAGTACTGTTGGGCAAAAAAGGCAAAGTAGAAGAGGTAAAGTCAATGGAATCGGGAATGCAGGCTAGACAAAACAGTTGGTAGCAGTAAGAAGTGGTCAAGGTGGATCTGGAGGAGCAAGATTGGAGTCCAAGTGAGAGTTTGGGAGCAGTGAGAGGCCAGTGGATCCAGACCCAGTGGAGAGCCAGACCGGAAGAGCTACAGAGATGAAATCGGAAAAGCAGAGGGTTGTTACATAGGTCCTTGTGGGCCATTGTAAGACGTTGGCTTTTAGCCGAATGAAATGAGGGAACCACTAAAGGACTTCGCACAGAGGAGTGACATGATCTGCTGTGTGATCTATAAAAGGACCATTTACAATAAATTCTCCAATGCTTACATGCTATAGTCCCTACATAAAGAGCAACGTGGCTAAATCCCTCCTTCCTGTGGGAACAATCTGATTATAGATCAGCTAAGACTGAGAAACACTGAAATGGATTACTCCTTGTGCTTGAATGAACAACGAAGGTTTAGGACTTGAATAAGCAGGGTGAGTTCTCTGAGTTTTATATGTTTCCCCTGGCAGCTCTGGGCTGTTGCCTTTGACCTCTATCCCTTAGCTTAGCCACTTGCCACTGGGAGGAAAGCTGCTCACCGCTGCTGTTGCCAAGTCCATGCCAGGCCCTGGGCCAGCTGTGGTTTAAACATTATCTCTAATACCTGGCAGCACAACGTACAGAAAGAATTGTCACCTTCGTTTTGCAGAGCTAAAATGGAAGCCAAATCCGTCCAATTCCTTGTCCCCTCTTGCTTCATTACACTATGGAGCCCACTGTGTACAGTAGGGCAGCCCGACAATTGCCCTTAACTAGATGGCAATGAGGCTTAAAACAAGATGGCACTGAATAACACATGAAGCCACGCTAAGATTTTACAAGAAGTAATAATTATTTTAATTTATATGACTTCCAAAGTACCCAGCTTCTATCTTTGAAGCTGGCTTATAACAAGAGCCGTTTCTTCTCTTTTCCTGTTTGTTTTGGCACTTGAAATGAAGCAAAATTTATGCATTGAATTCTGGGTCTCTAGAAAGATTTATCCTTGTCCTTGAGGCAAGTGTAGTTTCAATTTAAAATGCTAATAGGATATGCTAATGTATTATCAAAACCCAGAGTACGTGACTGGTTCAAAGTGTTCTAACAGAGTTAAAATTTTGAAAGGGGAAAAATTTCTACCCTGGCAGACTGTGAGTAACAAACATCTTATTTTCTTCTACCTAAGAACCCTCCGTAGAGTGAGAGGTCTCTTCTCTTCAAGTGTATTTGTGAATCCCTGTGCCTCCTGTGCCAGTACCACCGGAGTCCCAGCCCCAAATGAGTTCTATCAGTTCGCAAATTAAGGGAGCCATTTAGGTCTCCAATCCAGGAATTTTCAAAGGCAGCCTCAGCCAAGGGATGCCTGTGCTATTTTTTTTACATAACTACGTCAAGACCAAATAATGAGGTTTTTTTTTTTTTCCCCTGAGCCTAGAAGTGTATGATAGTACACGTTCCCTTTAAGTACACTTCAGTTTTAAACTAACTTCAAGATAGACAGGTTAGAATAAATCATTTCAACATTAGATTGTAATACGTTTGCTAGGTATATCATCATTTATATATATATATATATATCATCATTTATAGCAAATAAATATTCATGGCTGAACTTAGGGAACCTTGGGTGGATGCGAATTCAACAACCCAGTTACAACAGTGATGTGAAGCAGTCCTGCCCACTGCCAGGTTGACCATCCAGCTAGGTCTGGAAGAGCTCTTTCAAGTTCGCCTCAGTTGGGTAGACTTGGGGTCTGGAGATCAAGACGGTATGCACGTGTGTGGCTGTGTTCAGTTGGAATAAACATTTTCTCCTTGCAGATCGCTTTTTGTAACAACCAAAGAGAGGCAAAACAAAGTACACAAAACAAAGTTTAAAACTACATCTGATGATTTATTTTGAAAAAAATCTACTCCTATACATTCATCTATAATAAAAAAAATAAAAAAAAAAAAGGAAAGAAAGAAACTTGAAGACAAAAATGGTGTCCTGATACATTTCCCCACCACAGGGACACAGCTTGGGAAAGAAAACTAATCAGCCACCTTCATTGCTGGTCTAGAAGAAAGTTTTGCCTCTTCAGGAATTGCCTCTACTGGTTAGGCTGTTCTAACCAAGTTTTCCCTTTGTCACGTGTGAGATTTCACTGGAAATAATAGTGGCCTGTCCTTGCTTGATAGCATTCCTGCACAAGCACTTAAAAGACAAGGTAGTCTGGTCAATTCTTTCTTCGCAAGAGCAAAAACACTAGTTTACTTGTTCAAGACGATAAAGAGTTAAGATCCGAAGTTCAGACATGAACTTATCCCACAACACTCCCTCCCCCTTGCACTTGATGAAAACATGCTCATGTGAAGTGAATTTGGAAACTGAATCTGCTGAACACACTCAGAATTTGGTGCCAGATTTGTACTGTGACATTCAAACTCCTGCCATGGCTGTTGCAATGTAAATAGGAAATTCTAAATGTGATTTGAATTGCCCTTTGGGGAGTTTTACACTGAGAGACGGTACATTTCCAAGGTAGCCGATCCTTAATGCGGAGCAAGCCCAGTGGTCGGGTTGGAGACTGTTCTGCTTCAGAGCGCAGGTTGACAGGAAACTCTGCACGCCTTCAACTGGACCGAGGGAATTGGGCGGTTGACACAGCCATATATACTTTTGAAATAGTTTCTCTTGTTAGAAATGTTTTAGATTAGCCCATGAAAATAAGTGCCTCTATTATTCACATCCAGTGATTCAGTTTTGAGGTGACAGTAGCCGACTTGGATCCTAGTGTAGAGATTGGCATGAGCAAGGATTGGTTTTTAATCAGCAACAAGCTTCTGTAACTATCAGAAGTCAGCCCTTCCTATGACTGAAGCATCCAGGTTAGCAAATGTACTTTCTCAGCAAACAGACACACTGACTCTGCCCATGAAATGCAACTGAGTAGTGTGCTGTGCTGCACACAGAAAATGCATCATAGATTAAAATTTTATCAGAGGATGTTTCCAGAATTTTTAATGTAAGACTTAAATTCAAGGGCATTGAATTGTGTATGTTTTGTGATATTTCCTGATATAAAATTGTGGTTGGTTCTACCCATAAATGAATTTAGATGTTGAGATTTCTTTAAAATGCAGGATTCAGTAGGGTTAAGAGAACTGCATTGTTGCAATTCTCCACTAGAGGGCCGTAGCTCCTTCTTTCCAGGAGTGGGTTTGGGCCAGGCCTCAAAAAAAAAAAAAAAAAAAGAAAAGAAAAGAAAAAAAAAGTAAATGCTACATCGTTATTATTTTACTCTCAAATCTGTTGTTTTATACATCTTATATATATAATAAATACATGAAAAATAGAAATATATATTTTTTAAAATAATGGTGCAGAGGTGTGTAGAGTGAAAAAGCTTCATTGCCGGTTTCCCCCTTCCAACAATCCTCTTCAGGGTTTTGTTTTGTTTTGTTTTTACAGAAATATGTTTGTGCCAAATCTTATTTTTGTGTCTTGCTTACTTGTTTATTTACTAAACTATGGACTGTAGTCATCCTTCCCTATCAGTTCATACATATCTGACTTTTCTGTACAGCTTTAGAATACTCTTTTGTAAACCGCTAGAATGATTTGTTTACTAAATCCCCTAAAATGGACATTTAGGTTGTTTTTATTATTTTTCTATTTTAAAAAGACTGTGGTGAGCCTTCTTGCATTTTTTTTCTTTGCACAGATGTGAGATTTTCTCTGTAAGCTAAATCCCCTAGCAATATCATTGCAGGGCTTATTTATTTAAAACCTAGATGTTGCAAGTGATGTCTGTCTCCAAAAACCACCACTACTACCACAACCACAACAGAACCGGCACTGATTTAGAATTACGCTATGTGTGAAGGAGCCTTTTAGCCCTGACGCTGGCAAACACTGGGTATGTAAGACCTTACAGTCTTGTCAATCTGTCAAAGGAAAAATAATATCTCAGCAGTAGTTTTAAAAATATTTAGGTCTATGATAACCTCAACCAGTGAATGAAATTGAAAATTGAAAAACATAAACTCTTGAAAATTGCTAATACAGATTTTTATCAGAAGATGGAAGCAGGAGAACCAGTTGTTAATAGTAAAAAAAAATAAAAATCATTGGTTTCCATAAACCATAAGCTAGTGATCTAAATAAATATTTCAAATTTTCCGCTATTACTTTTATATCATTTGAAAAAATTTTGTTACAGAATTCTATAAGATGAAGTGAGCAGACATGATAGATGAGAATGAAGAGATGGGAATGAGTCTTTGAACAGTATTCTTGCTGCTTCATCACTGTCACGGTCCAGTCTTCAGGTTAAAGAGCTTCAGTCAGGAATGTTGAAGTTTCTTATCTGAATTTTACTTCACCTCCTCAGCCTGCTTCTCTCCCTTTTCCTTAGAGACTATCTATCACAATTTGCCCATTCTTTTCTCTCATTCTAAACTACAACACCCTCCCTTTCCTCTCAATTTTTAGCAAAGAACAAAATGCCCAGAATTGAAATGTCAAGTATTTTTTTCCCTAACAAAATATTTTTATTACTGGGTTAAATATACACCCAAGTATCAGATTGAAAATAATTGCAACAAAAGTTGGCTAGTTTGTTGTACCAGTTTTGTTCATTTTCCGCCAACAGAAAACTGGTTCTTTTGGTGATAGCCACATATATCCTCCATGACCCAAAAATATCCCATCGAAGGACAAGCCCACCTTGGAAAATTGCAAAGCAGGCAAGGCTTGTCTACTTCCCTTCCCCTCCCCCTGCCATATTTTCCCCATCTGAATGCTCCTTTCCTCCTTCTACCCTCCACCTAGCTGTGTTTAGCTTTGTCCCAGTAATCTACACAGGAAGGGAGATAGTCTGCGCACTTCAATGTTAGTTGAATATGTCTTCCAGGGTGTGGAGAGTGCATATAAATAGAGAACATTCAGAGACTCAAAGGAGAGTTTCTCTCAAGGGGATAATTTAGGGAATAGTGGGCAGGAGATACATTTTCAAGCATACGATATTTTATAGGTGGTTTCTCTGCCTACTTATATGGAGCATCTCTGGCTCTGTAAATGTGAAATTTCAGATGTAGAAAAATAAAATGGCAAGGAACCATTAGATGTACTAGGAGGATCACTATTTCTTTCAATTTAGTGGTTTGCTCTATTTTTCTCTGTGTGTGTGTGTGTGTGTGTGTGTGTGTGTATGTGTGTGGTTTGGTTTTGGTTAGCCATACTTCAAGCTTTAGAATAGAATGTTTTTAAATCCACATTTCAGCTTTCCTGGGGATGGGATTGTGTTGGACTCTAGCCGATACTGATTGAGGAAACAGCTCCCTCCTTCTGTTCCCTACTCTCCCTACTGGAGAATAATCAGGTGACTTCTATATCTCTATAATTTCTTATTTTGAAGTCTCTAAATTTTTAGGTTGTCTTATGTATTCTACTTTTAGTTATTAACTAATATATTTGAAATAAAGTTGGTGAAGTGAGTCAGAATTGTTATTATTAGCTGCCAACTTATAAACGTGAAAAATGTGACATTGCTAGAAAAGAAAAATACATATGAATCAGGAAAAATGAGTTAGCTATATACATGGATATGGTTTTTTGTGTGTGTGAAAAATGAGTTAAATATATGGGATGAATTCCTGAGTGAGAATGTTATTTTAAGAAATAATAATTTAATAAAAATGCATTTATACAAACCAGAAAGGAAAGAGATTTGTGTAGATAAACTTGAATTTATTTCTGCCTTGTGCTGTAACTTTCTGTGTTGAACATGTGATTTTGGATTATACAATTCCAGGTGTGTAGCAATTTCTTATCAGTTGTGCATAATAACCTTTGGCCTGAATATTTTGAAATTGTTGTATATTTTCCATAACAGACATTGTGCATAAAATTTTCCATGCTCTGTATTAGAAAGGTAAGGCATACTTTGACAGAGGGTCAAACCCTGTTGAATATAATTGGGGGAAAATTTTTTTTAAATATTAAAAAGTTTTCCAGTGGAGAAAAGTTTATGTCCAGATGCCTAGAAACAGAGTTGGTTCATTTACCAGGCACTGGAGCAGTACAGAGAAACAGGAGCTATGTGGGAAAGAGAGAAAGAAAGAAAAAAAGAGAGAGAGAGAGGTTGGGAGGGATGTTGATTTGTTATTTGTCATTTTCTGCTTGTCCACATGGACTTTCTGGGGTCGAATTGCCACTACATGTGTTACACTGTCAATCCATCTCACGGACATCCTGATGCCTCTCTGACTGGGTTGGAGCCAAAGGCAACTATTGAGGTAAACAGAGCAATTCTATTTCCATACCCCAATTCCACCCTATACCCCATCCCCACTGGGGCATTGCACTTGGACCTGTTGATCTTTAACCTTTGTGTTTCTTCTTTCTTTCTTTCTTTCTTTTTTTAATAGATTCCTATAGTTTAAAATGAATAAAATTCCAGCCAATGAAACATACCCAAATGTGAGTGTTTCTTCCACTTTAGTGTTGAATTGTGACAGTGTCTATTTTCCAAATGTTATCTTTAAATTGTTATGGTGGGAAAGAAGCTACACATTTCTAATCCTTGAATATGATATCAACCCAATTCCAAAACACAAACACAGCTGATCAGCTCAATTAATTCAAAAGGAAAAAAAAAATCAGACCAGTTAGTGTAGGCAAAATAACCAGGTGAGTTATTGAATTTTCATGTTTCAACCAGCACTTTTGACAGCAGGTTGATGAGGTCACGGCAAGAGGTGCATGAATGCATTTGTATCCTTCGGCGAGTATGTGTCCTGCCAGTACTCTTGGGTGCATACACATGCTGTTAGCGTCCACAGGGGCACATGTATGCCACTTTCTATTAAGTTGCATTCTCCAGAGACCCAAACAAATGCTTATATGTTTCTAAATAACTAGCTCGTGCCAATGTTGAAAACCGTCAGATTTCACAAGAGCTTACGCTTTGGCAAACTATTAAAAGGAGAAATGTCTCTAGCATTTCTGGGATGTATCATCTTTTCTTGGAAACCCTGAATTCCAGAGCATTCTGGGTAGAATCCTCAAAGAACTTATTTGCTGTTTGTGTAGAAAAGTGCTTTTTGGTCTAGAACGATTTCCAGAGAGATTTTGTTTTGCAAAATCGGCATTTTTAGGGAGATATCAAGAGCAAAAATATTGATTGTCACACATTTCTGGACTGTTAGAGAAGCTTCTCCCCTCCCAGATCCGAAGCGGAAAGTAAATAATAAATTTAACCTTCTAAAATATAAGGATCAGTGTTAACTCATTAATACCAGACCTTTCAACATTTAATTTTAACACAGTCTGTTTTTCAAAACTGGATCTTATAAGCCTTTTTAAAAATTAGATATGCACGTTAGTTGTTACCTCTAGTTTCTAGCTAGAACTCACTGGAAAAAATTGAGCTGGTGTCATATACCAAAAACAATAATGATCTGTTATGATTTGAACTTCCAAGTCTTCCTTTTCCTCGGTTGTGGACACACACTGCCTCAACTCAGTTCAGCCGACATTTAATAAAATTGCAGTCTAACTTGTGACATGATGAGATTTAACATGCTCATAAAATTCTTACTTGATGATCCGTTTGGCCTGGCCTTAGCTCTTGCCTAACCTCACTACACCTCCTTCACTTACCAAAATTGTTTGTCTTGTCGGGAACAAATTCTTTCCCCTTGTCTCCCTGTAGCAGCCTTTTTACTCCCTCTCTCTACTTTTGCTTCGCCCTAAAGCTTGCAAGTAAACCCATTAAAACAATATAATCTACTCATTGGATTCTGTGGCGGCAAGGAAATTAAGACAGCATTATCCATGTTACTACTGGCTAGTGCCCTTTTGTTGTCTTGCTCATAATCTCAGAAAAACTTCACTCCCACGAACTGTGCAGTTAGCAAGCTCTTGGAATTATTCTATTTATTCATCAGACTATTTGAAACCATGGCAAAGTTTGTTCCTCCATATTTTATTAGACTCAATTAAGTAATGGGATCCTTTGTCATCCGTCTCGACTTCATCTTCCAAGGAAAACTCACTGCACTTTACAGTTCCTAAGATGCCAACCATTCATTTCTTTGTGGTGTTGAAGGTAATTTGATTTATGTCTTGCTCTAGTTAAGATGCCCATGTTTTCAAGCATTTTTGACTCGGAGTTAGAGGCTACGGTCAAGTTAACAATGGTAATCTGTCTCTCTGTTTGCAAACAATGAATCACCAGTTGGGATTTTAAGACCATGGTAAGCTTTCACTTGGCAGCTTGGTTCAAAGGTTGTCAGCAAAATGTATGAAAGTGGCCTGTGCCTGGAACCTCTGATCATAGATGTCAAGGATTTTCTAACAAGGCCACCAATATAGTTGTGAATAATTGGTCAGAAGGAGGGGTGGTTAAAGAAGCATTAGTCCCCTGCCTTATTTAGACTGGATTGATTTGATCTAGACTTAATAATATTAAAAGCTCTTCTAGTCATTCCCAGGGCACAAATGAAAATGCTTTCAGATTATTAAGAAGGAATGTGACTTATTCAGGACAATATGTAAGGAGAGAGTGCTACAATGAAGTAGTTCATTTCAGTCCTTTACTTTGGACCAAGCAAACTGCCATTAGGAAGAGAAAGAGCTTCATGGAGAGTTGCAATATTTTATTACTAATTGAATTGGAGTTTGTTTTGGAGAGTTGGCAGTTAACATAGTTGAAGTTGAGATGAACAATTCATAAAAGTTAGGGGCCAATTTTCTTCAAACATCTTTTTCTTCTTATTCTTGAGGAATTCAGACAGAGTGATGACTTTGAAATAGAGAAAATGCTGAGATCTGATCAACTTTGAGTTTTTTTCTAAGTAAACTCAGTGGCTGCCACATTGTAAGATTTGAATTAAGACTGCAAATTGAGTGGATGAAGATGTTGGGAGATGTTTACGAGTGAATATTTGTATCTGTCTTTGAAATATTGGTCTTAAGAAAAGGAATTTGTTTTCACAAGCCATGACCTAAAAGCAACGGTTTTATGATTTGAACTGACAAGAATCTAGTTACTCTACTACAGTTATTTCATTTTATCGTATCGTCCAAAATAATATTAACTGCTTCCCTCGTGTTTCTATTTTGATGCTTCATATTTTTCTATAGTGATAAAAGGGGACTAATATTAAGGATGCCAAATAGACATCTGTTTGTCAGGCCAGGGTTTGAGCTGATCACTGATGCAGAAGTTTCATTACTATATTTGAATATCATTTGTTGTTGTTCATTGACCTTAATGTTGATATGAAGAAAAATTTCATTACGGATTCATTTTACGTCGGTGCCCAAAATTAACACTCTAAGATAATCATCAGAAAGCATTGCCTCTCTTCTGGTAGCAAATCTGAAAAAAAAAAAAAGAAATAATTATGATTAATTATGCTGCCCCTGGATTCTTTAAACCTTATCTTGTATATGCATTTAAGAGAGTATCAACACACTTGAGCAGAAGCATGAACAGTCAAGAATTTTGTCTTTCTGGGTTTCCAACTTACTATGTAAGTGCCCCCTCTTTGTCTAATCACCATATTGCTCATCATCCAATCTGTGAGTTCTAAGTGGATAATATTGATACCTCTCTTTACCGTTACAAAGGAGAATTCTTACATTATGTATGATTTATGCAATCCACTAACTCAGTAGTTTGAACATGGGTGTTCCTCTTTCTGTATACCACTCTTCTCCTTTAAATTCTATGGATCTTGAGAAAAGTGGAAATTGGTGACATAGCATCTCAGACTTAGTATCTAATCACTTCATACAGGCACAGAAGATTATACAATCTAATCTTACTTATAATTTACTGTGGTTTTAAATACAGCATAACCAACTTATTATACATGATGCTAATGTAGAATGTACCAGATTTCCATCATTCGAGATGTTTTACTGATCACTTTCATAATAAAAAGTATTTGAAATTTAAAACTTAGTAGAGTTATGGAAATGACAAAATTCAATATGGCCCTCAGAGAGGAGGTGACTTTCCCAGAGTAATATGGGTAGGAATTGATAACTGCTTAGTCCAGATTTTTTCTCACTGTACTGTCCTGATTTTGTGAAATGAGGTGAGAAAATAGGTCAAAAGTCCTTCTGTAAGGATCCATAAACCAGTACTATATGCTCATATTCCCCTGTTAATGTAGTAACTCCTGGGAAGAAGAATAACATCATGTTTAAGAAAATTGAGTTATCAGTACTGACTCTGGCTATGAGAGCTTTAGGTGAATGACATCGCATTAACTTTCTTAGTTTCTTCTATAAAATGAAAATAATAATAGTTGTTCCCTCACAGGGTTGTTAAAGCTATCAAGGCAATGATACAGTAGAGGGCTTGGAAGAGGTCTGACACATTTCAGGTACTTAGAAAATGTCAGCGCTTTCACCATGACTCATGCCTCAGGCTTCCAAGACGCTCATTTTTTGTATTTGCTATCTGGTCATTCTTATCCTCTCCTATGTCTACAAACTTCTTTATCTCCCTCAACTTGAGTTCCTGCATTCGGAACATCTACTACCATTTAGAGCCTCCTCACAACAATCCACAATATTACTGTGCTATTTATTTTCACCTTTTAGCAGCTGAACAGAACACATGAGAAAATTGAAAAGCAGATATGAATAAACTAACTCTCGGTTTTCAGAACAGATTTAATTCTTCTGTGGGTATAATATAATCAGCATTGAATCGAAATGTTCAAGTTCTAGAATTATGATTTATTGTTTGGCTTTTATCTGGAGCACTGATGAAGAGGAAATGTTGTTGCTAACTATTTATGAATACTATCCACACATCCGGTAGATGGCAACCACCAAGTTCCACAAAAGGGCAGTAGTCATCGTTAATGTCCTAGCGCGATATCAGACTGATAATGGTATATACGGTGTCCATTCCAACAAGAAACATCGTCACTTTGACTTCAGCACTGAAACACTGAATATTTCCTTACGGAGTGTGCTCCATATGAGCATATACTCAGAAAGCAAGCCTGAAAGTAATGAACCATGTGGAACTCACTTCCAGAACCTATCTCAGCCCCAGTGTCTTGGGAGGATCTCTCTTTTCTGACCCACAGGGTCATGCTGCTTTCCAATCTGGAGCCCCCAGAGTATCCACATTCTATAGTTCTTGTGATGCCACTGTCCTGGCAGCCTGCCCTCTCTAGCCAGTGCTGTTATTGCCAAGATAAGCTGAAAAGGCCTGGTTTCAAAACTATAAGAATGGCTGCATGCTGATTCACATTTGCTTATTTGCTATGGCCTTCTAAAGTCTGTGTCATATTTTTAACCCCTTCTGTAATTGAAATGTGAGAATACTAGACCATTCTGGAAAAGAGACACCAAATGGTAAAAACAAACAACAAACAATGAAAGAAATGTCTAGGAACAGAAAGAGCCTTACCTCTGGTCTCTTAAACAATCTGTCAGCCAGTACTATCTAATCTACCTAAAAAAAATATATATATATATATATACACATATATATCGTGCTATATTTCCTTATCTCCATCCCTTTTCAGATCTCTAATTCAGGCTCTTGTTGTCTCATTAGGATGCCTGTGATAGCCCCCAGTCGGACTCCCATCCTCCAGTCCCACATGCGCATTGTCAATAGTCTGATCATGGTGCTTCTGTGGTCATCTATGAGCACCAGATTAAGCTTTCAATGTAATACAGAAAACACTTCATTTTTAAGGGCCAACAGTTCTTTGACATCGTACTTGTTCCTAAACCCTGCCCTCTAGCTATGAAGCAAAGGTATCTATCACTTTCAATAAAAGACTTTATTCATTAATTTCCTTCTTTCTGACTAAGGAATTTCTACTCATTCTTTTAAGCCCAGTTCTAATGCCACCTCTCTGAGGAGACACCAATTCCCTCGTGATAGGGTTAGCTATTTTCTTTAATATTCTTTAACTTTTTTAAACATGTTTGTAGCATTTGTCAGATTATTGTCTATCAATTTGTCACATCTTCCTAAATTAGTCTGTTGGGTTCTCGCAAACAGATACTAGTCTTGTTCAATTTTATATCACCAGTACCAAGCACAGAACCCTGTAAATAATTATAAGTGTTGAATATCTTTTTTAACAAGGAAGTGAACATATAAACATGCCATATAGGGATCCAGTGTTCTCTTTTGTGTAGGATCAGTCTTTCATACAGTTATGTATATTGGGCTAGAGAAGCTTGCCGGCCTTCCTGCCTTCCTTTCCTCCTTCTTTCTTTCTTTCTTTCTTTCCCTCATCAAGCATTTATAATAGACTAGCTTCTGTGTTCTTGGTTTATGTGAGATGTGAGGCACTTGAAAATAATCATTGTCTCTGCCCTACAAGCACTCTCAATTTTAATGTGAAGAAAGAATAGTAAATTAATAATATAATTTGGGACCCAGTACCCTAATAGGAATCCCCTTCATGCTTATAATTGGGCTGTGGAAACGCCCTGTGCTCTCTAAAGATCAGCATTTCCGTTGAGCCTTTAGTGCCAATGATCACCTCCATATTGTACCCTGACACATTAGCAATTGGCTATTGATAGGACTTCCTCAACGTATCTCTCAAGTAGCTCCTGGAAAATGATATGTGATGCAGAAAATGAAAAGGGCATTGATCTGAGGGTGGAGACCTATGCGTTCTAGTTTCATCCCTGCTACTAAATAGCTGTGACCTTGGGCAAGTGATTCAATCTATCAGATACCTTATCTATAAATTGAGGGCATCGATCTAAATTCTACTTTAATGCTTCTCTGCCAGCATCATAGGAGTTTAGAAATATATATACTTAGTCCTCACCAGAGTCACTGAATTAGAATCAAATCTTATAGAATGAGGCCAGGCCATGTTTATTTAGCAAAAAACTTCCTGGTGATTCTGAGAGGCTCTGACTTGAGCTGTATCTCTTCTTGGCATCTTGATAGCTGAAGTCTGGGGGCCTCTGTCTGGCACCCCCGACTCTGATTGAGACATAGAGACTCTAGACTCACTCCAGTCTTTCTCCTTTAACAGTCTGTGAGAACAAGGAACATTGTTTCAAGAAACAATCAGATCAGTAGCTGACATCATAGGTCTTCCTGAAAGAGAGGAAAGAGATGCAAAACAGAGATAAGACTGAAAAAAAAAAAAAATCCCAAATGCTTGTGGGACACTGGTAATCACAGCCATCACCAAGACTATCCTCGGCTTCTTGAACTTTAAGATGGACCCAGTCATTCTGATGCCCTGACTCCCATATATTTATTCTCTGACTAAGGCACAAAGATTCGGGTGAGCTAATGCATCAACCCATGAAAAATGAACAATTAAAACAATGAAGTTGTCAGTTCTTTTACCAGATTGCAAATAAATAACCTGCCTGTCAGGCTGGCTGCTCTGCTGGACCATTAGTTTAATACAAAGACATTCTGAGGAACGGGTGGGTGACAGCTGATCTATCACCAGGCCTTTGATAAAGACCTGAGCAAAATATGCTGTCATAAGCCATGGAAGGTCAATCCCAATTTGTGAGAAGCAAAGTATTAGATGAAATTTGAATACACCTCTCTGCCCATCATGAGAGCCATAGGCTTTTTATTTTTTCTCGACTAGTGGGATGGTGGATGCTCGTTTTGACAGTATAAAACACTTTTCTGCTTATGCTTATTTAGCTTGTCAAGGACACTGTGCTGGTGTAGATGGCCTTGGAGTTTGTAACTGTCACTGTGGAGAGACTATGATCTTGGGACTGCACAATGTATCTATTTGCCAGGCTCCACAGAGTCTTCCTACAAGAAGTTACTCTGCATCATGTCAAATGCTAAGACAGTCACAAATTTCCAAACAAAAAGTCAACTCATTGCATTTTCTTATATGTATGGCTTGAATTCGAATATGCCATCTCATAAAATGTTTGCCAGCCAGGTATACAGCTCACAGAAAATGATTATTTACAGAAGGTAGTAGGTAGGGATGATTAAATAAAGACAAATTCATTAAATTCTCTGGTTGATATCTCATTTTATCTGTAAATTTAGCAGGGATAGTAAAGATACAAATCACCTTTCAGAAGTCACCTTGAAGAGGTTTTTATTTCTTTGAAGCAAAAAGTACTATTAGAAAGTTTGCCCTGTAGTAAAACTATGCGAGGTGTAGTGTTTATGAGGTCATCAGGGCTAACCGTCTTGTCTCTGTAATTGACTTTGTCTCAACCTGAATCTTAGCAAAGCTGACTCCGGAAGTTTTAATAAAAATCAATCAAATGCCTGAGAATCCAACAAATCAAAAATACAATTTTTCCCCTTTCCAAAATCCTCTGGGTGTTTATCCAAATTCAGTTTATATCTTCATGATCAAAGTAACATAAATTCTATCTAACCAAAAAATAGTCACTGTTGATCCATTCTCATTCTTTAGTATATTCACTGGTTAATTCAAACAGTAAAGTTTGATATGGAGCTTTAATATGGAGAATCAGCTTAAATCCCTGTAGAAACCACTGTGCAGAAGCTTTGTGGTCATTTGGTCACCCAGAATAATTTCAGCTAGGAAAAAGTAGGGTAAGGGTACTTCCCAACCGGTTTGACCAGTTCTTCCAGTCTCCAGATGGCTAATTAGTAAACAAGATAAACAAGAAATTTTCAACATAAAATTTTCCAGGCTGATTTTTCTAACTAGTAAGTCAAACCACGACTTGGGTTGTAGAACTGTGTTCTACAGTTAGTCTTTCATTTCTGAGTTTCAGCTCTTGAGAAGTCTCTTCTTCCTGTTTTATGTCTCTGGGTAATCAGACTGCTTCCCAGGTTACTTCTGGGTCCTGATTTTTTCCAAAGAATCTCAAATCAGAAGCTGTACTTTGGATCTATTAATTTTATGTATATTAACAAATATACTATATATATATATATGTTGATGATAGTTTCCTCATATAAATTTTACATAGTTTTTAAAATACAATATTTGTATTGATTTCTAGAAAGAACTGTGCATCAGGTTATTGTTGAAAACATGACCCTCTATGACACCATGTATCTAAGGAATAAATCAGAAGCCACCCAATTCATTTGGGAATTCAGAGATTTTGGTAAATTGAATAATATCCTCTCAAAGATGTCCATGTTCTAAATTTAGAATCTGTGGATGTGTTATCTTACATGGCAAAAGAGACTTTGCAGAAGTGATTAAAGATTTTGAGATAGAGAGATTTTCCCAGATTAGGTAGGTGGGTTCAATACAATCATAAAGGTTCTTGTAAGAGGGAAATAGCCAATCTGAGAAAAAAAGAAGCTAGGCTGCTGGCTTGGAAAATGGAAGAAAGGGCCACAAGCCAAGGAATGTAGGTATCTTCTAAAGCCAGATAAGACAGGGAAATAGATGCCCCCACCCACCAAGTCTCCAAAAGAACTCAGCTCTGTCAACACCTTGATTTTAGACTTCTGATCTCCAGAACTGTGAGATAAGTTTCTATCGTTTTGAACCACTAAATCTGTGATTGTTACAGAAGCCATCGGGAACTAATACAGAAATGCTTAAAATAAGATACGCCTCACCATTGTCTAACATACCTGCATACTATTGCCAACATCCTATTCAGGAATAGTGTCAGCATCTCATATGTACCTGGATCTTTCCCTCTGGAAATTTTTATGCCCCTTACTCTTTCTTCCCACCCTTTCCCTCTCCTTCTCCCACTGCATATATTCTCTAGTGTTTCAGATCTCAGTTAGTGATCTCTTCAAAGAGAACATCTGGAACTAAATACCCTCCATTCCATGCCTGTCAGTCTAAATTGGAGTCCCTGATGTTATGGTCTCTCACAGCACCCTGCACTCTTATATTTTTAAAGTATATGTTTATTTGATGGTTATTTTATTGTAATTATCTCCCCACTATTGCAAGCTTTATAGGTAGAAGAATGATGTTTAGTTTTGCTCACTGTTGTGAACTGGCACCTAGTAGGTATCCAGAAAATATTTCTTGTTGAATGAAAATATTCCAGAATTCTGCTCATCTTGTAAGATGGGTTGAAAGTATGCTCCATAATGTAGTCCATCTGGGAACATGAGGCAATAAACTAGCACCCCACATTCTCTTTCAGAGGATACGAAGCAGGCTTTACATGAATTTCGATTTTCTCTGAAGTCTTAGTCAAAAATCATAATTTTTTCACAGGTGACAATTGATAGATGTTTTCACAATGAGTATGTAATCTAAGAAATACAACAATATGTCTCAAAAAATCTTTTAAGTAACATTTAGAATACTTTTTCTTGCTTTTATTTCCGTCTTCATTTTATTACTTTGCAATAGAAATTGTAAATTCCTTCAATGACATTTAAACATCCATTTGAGAACTGACTTTATAAACTTTAAGGGGTCAGTTTTGCACAGGAAGATAATTTATATATTCTGTGATTTTGACTCCTCTGAAGTTCAAGAATCAAAGGTAAGGATGTGCCTGAACTCTTGGGATGGAGAAGTGATTAGCATTTGTGAATGGTTTATGAAGCCTCAAAACATTGAACAATTAGAATCTGGATAAATTTTAGCTATATGTGTTTCAGAAACTTCATGGCATGTGATTTTCATGGTTTTAAATTATTTTCTTTAAAAATAATTTTTCCTCATAGCAGACACATGTGAAGATGATCTCTAAATATTAGATATCCTTTTCATAAGTCTATAAGTTTCATACATTCATTATTCTGAATGTAACTATCCATAGCGTTTGCCCAAATATACCACTTCCATTGAATAATTGATTCTGATTTTATATATAAGAATTTCCATGGAAATGAAACAAATTTTATGGAGACACTATGAAATTCTCGTATGTTACTATGTCCACTAGGCTACTCCTTACAACAATCTGTGAGATAGGGTTTATTAATTCCATTGTACAGAAGAAGAAACTAAGGTTCTTAGAGCTTTTATAATTTGTTAAAGCCAGAGATCAGGTCACTGACATTTCTGGGCCAACCTGACTCAAAGCTCACACCATTTCCTCTAGACCACACCCCCTTCAATGGATGCTTGCAGATCGTCACATAGTCATGATGGCAAAAACAGGTCTTCTTGGGGATGGGAAGAGTTTGTAATAACTGCAGCTCTTGGTTTTAAAGTTATTGGAAGCCTCTGATGAAACATATTTTGATTTTTCTGATTATTTGTCAGCCTTCCATGTGAGAAAACTTCCATTAGGGAGCCCCCTTCCATCACGTCACCGCGGAATGTGAGTGATGCCCTCATGTGTGTACTGACGAACACGGTGAAGGAAGGAAGAGTACACAAACATGCATGCTCAGTCATGTCTGAAATGCCATGATCAGTTCTTCTCGCTTAGCCACTTATTAACAAACAAAGTTAATAAACTTTTCAGGTAGTAAAGCCAGATGTGCTTTCTGGCATACCAGATAAATGCTTTATTGATATATATTTGAACAATCGGTGAATCTTAGGTAAAGGAATGTCTAGCCCAACAACAGACTATTTAAATAGTTGTTCAGAGGCTCAGTCAGAGTCCACCTACCACTCTCTGATTTGTACATATCCCAGACAAAAAGGAAGAAACAAAGAAAAAACAACCTTTTTTATTAATTCATTAGTCTCTGTCCTTAATACTAAGCAAGCCACTAATAGCCCTTAAAGTTAGAATTCTTACCATTCCTGTTATTTTTACTTACAGAAAACTGGAAGATGAAATATTCTTAAAGACAATGGAGGCTAAAAAAAAAAAAAAAGACAATGGAAGCTAAGCAAACAAGTGACACCACAGGCACACAGGACAGCCAAAGAAACAGGGACGCAGAGAACAAAACAGTCAATGATTTCTCCAGTGGGAGAAGAACCTTCTCAAACAGGTTCGTTCTTTCATGATGCCAAACCCTTCGGGTGATAAATAAAAAGGTTGATCCAGAAACTATTATTCAATTTTAGGTCGACAGGACATATAATAACTGAATTGTTGGACTTCGCTTTTTACTGAATTTGTTTGAATTATTGTCAGACACAACCATGAAACTTAACATGTCTATTTGACTCTGTTTTGTAAGCTGAAAAATACCGAGAAACCTTTTTATTTTCTTAACAAAATGGAATGATATTATTTAGAAGTTGGAGGGAAAGCTTTTACTGCTCGGCCTTAAAAAGAAAACAGCACAACCTAGCAGAGTAGCTGACAAGTGACACAAATACAGTACATGCTAATGTGCAGAAAGAAACAACCTTGAGAATTTAAACCGGCTGCACCAGAAAAAAATATCTTTATCCAGATATGTGGTCCCTCATGAATTATACTATTATTTTAGTTGATTTTACCTGACATCACCCTATGATTTTCTTCAGTGACAAGAAAATTGCAGCCGGCCCTTGACAGTCGGTCACAAATTGACTGAACAAAACAAAATCAAACAGTGAAGTAATCCCCAAGTAAATTTAATGAAACCTAAATCCCAAAGGGCAGCGCACTTCTGTAGGCAATGGTCTTATTTAATAAATTTTTCTCTGCTTTCACTTTTAGAGCTATATTTACACAGACAAATTTAATTCATTGGGTTTACATTTCCTCTTTCCCTTAGTTTGTCCACCAGGCACATATGGGAAGGACTGTAAACAGGTATGTCAGTGTTCAGCTGAGAATGAAGAGTGTCACCCAGTCACAGGGAGATGTACCTGTCTGCCCGGCTGCCATGGAAACTGCTGTCATCTCTGGAAGTGTGTTCTGTGCTTTTGTTGTAATTTATCGAAGAGACACCGGTAGGGTGGGTCATCAGTCAGAATGCTAAAGGGCAAATGTTAATTCAAGGTTCTAATTTATAGCAAGTCCTGACTGTGAGAATGTTTATTGGAATGGTTGAAAACCATATGCTTTCTTGTGTAACGCTTTCTCCTGTGTTGCCTTTTCTAGCCCAAATATCCCCAAGAAAAAGACAAGGAATAGAGAAAGAGAAAGAAAGAAAGAAAGAAGGAAGATAATATGAACTGATTGTTATCAATCAATATACAACAGATGGGAACGTATTTAAAGTGATTCAGAAAGTAAGTTAGTTCCAGGATCTGCTTAGGAACAATCAAATTAAACAAATTGTTATTCTGGAATGAAAACAGTAACTTGCTTAAAGGACAAAATGCCAGTTGGCTCACTGCTATGTAATAAAAAAGGATAGTCCCTAGACCAAACACCTTATATTGATTTGTTAGGACATTTTAACATCGAAAATGGTTATAGGGGAACACATGATAAAATGTCCCAAGGAGCATGTTAAAATGTTCAGTCAGCTACTTAATTTTTAAGCTTGTAATTATTTATAATGTACTTTTTATAGGTTTCAAAATAAAATGATCTGGCCTCAGTTTCATTTTTTCCCCCAACTTGGCCACTGCTCCTCTTTTCTCCCTAGTTGCTCCTGTAGCAGACTACCTTTTACTTTCCTCTCTTAATGCTGCACGTATATGGATGATTTTGGGATTTTCCTTCCACTTATAAAACATAGACGTATGGTCAAGCTATGGATTTTCATTTTCTACAAACCATAGAGTATTTATTTTGAATATTCCTTCTCACTTTGCCCTAATTTTAAATATTATCAGCCAAATACACAATTAAGCAGATATGAAAGTGGTTTCAATTAGTATTTTGTCTGGAACCCATAACCGCTGTGGGTATACAAGCTTTAAACTGAAGAATTAAAATATAAAATTCATAAAATTTCAATTATATTTTTGGTTATGGTGAATTTCAAGCACCCTTGTAATGGAAGAAAGTTATTTCCTCACTTTCAGTTCTGTCACATTTTTCAGGAAAAATTTCCTCTTGCTGTCAAGGATATTTTATCTTAATAAAATAAAAGCAAGTTACATAGAGGGCAGCTCAGTCAGTTAAGCATCCACCTCTTGATTTTGGCTCTGGTCATGATCTCAGGGTCATAAGTTCAAGCTCCAAGTGGGGCTCTGCCTTCAGCGGGTATCTGCTTGAGATTCTCTCTCTCTCTCTGCCCCCTTTTATGTGCACATGCCCTCTCTCTCAAATATATAAATAAATAAATACATACATAAATAAATAAATCTTTAATATGAAACAAACAAACAAAAAAACAAGTTATGTAGATCTGGTGGTACTTCTACAACCGAAGGCAAGCTACCTTGGTCTAAGGAGGGGAGCTCCACCTTGTAAAATCAAGGCTGAGTCGGAGAACCGCTCCCTGACTAGTCAGATGGGCTTAGCTCCAGGCAACACGTGGTTGGGAGTTGCTGCAAAGTTTCCTTGGCAACATCCACCGTAATTACAGAACTACGAAAAAGGGTTCAAGAAAATATCCATAAAAGGTGTAGCTGGCTCAAAAGCAAAAGTTTCAGCAGCCAAAAACAACTGGGCTTTCATGTTCTCGAGTTTGGAGTGGAGAATCAAGATTTTTCTCTCAGCAGAGGTCAGAGGAAGCAGACAACCTTGTAGGAGGATCTCACCACTTGTCCGTAATTTATAATGGGCAGGTTGGTCTCAGCCTGTGGATGGCATGTGGGGGGAAAAAACTGCTCCGTGGATAGAAACTCATCATGCTATGTATTTTATGACCAATGAGAAATTGCAAAGTAACTCCATACTCTGGAAATATTTTATTTCTCCAAACTGTAATACCCACTATATATAATAACTCTCTTTGAGAGCATTTAAGGCATTGGAGTCCTCTAAAAATCATGGGCCGTTCTTTTGACAGTTTTCATAAGAACACCCTTAATATAGAATGTTTTGAGAAGCATGGGCCGTAGAATAGCACACCTGTGCCAGGAGGAAGACATCAAAACATCAGTAGAAGCTTGCCTTTATTGCTTGTAGCAATAAGAATTCAGACAGACCAAATCTTAGCATCTCTTTTGAAGAATAAAGCAAAACTGTTTGACTGTAGCTAGTATATGTGAGTAACCTGGTCAAATACTGGGAAAAGACTGTGGAAAACACATTGATGTTTTTTGTTTGTTAGCTAAGCATCTCCGTATACAGTCACAACCTTGCTTGTTCTAAGTTTCTAATGAAACTACCAAATGTTTACGTCATCACAGTATAGAGTCACCTTTAATATTTAAACCATCAAAACTCTGTATTCATATCCCAGCTTCTTCCAGTCAGTCTCTTTCAAGGAGAAGGGATGGTGCACGGATGGGATAAAGTTGTCATCGCTTGATGGGAAATATCTAAATATCCCTTGCCAGAAAAACCAAGTTTCCCAGGAGAAATCAGTGTAAAGGATAGTGCAAAGGCCAAGTAATGATCAAAATGAAACTTTAGGAAATGAGGGAGGGAGACCGAATTTCACTCAAACAAATCAAATGGAATCATTATGTCCCGGGCCTGTGTTCCCTTGTGAAATGCAGTGAATGTTTGAGCAAAGGATGTGTGCATGATCCCAGAAGTCAAACCTTCACATCAGTACAGAATTATAAGAGAAAGTGGAATTGTCAGTAAATAACTTGTACTTGGGGAAAAAAGTTACTGGCACTTTTGTAAACACATACTGTAATCTTGATATAAACTTAATGAATTTCAAAGCTAAGAGATTATACACACATTGTCTTTCAACAGATGGCATACTCATTAGTAGGTAAATTCCATCAAGATTCAGTGTCCCAATTTCAAAAGGATAATTAAGTTGAAGGCTGACACTCAGGTGATTTTTGTTTTCTGTGTGTGAAGAAGGAACAATAAAAGAGGATTCTATCAAACACAAAACCACCATTAAGATAGTTGGCAAAATGAGTATATGTCAGATGGAAATTATGTCTCCCAAGTAACTTCAACTCCTATGAAAGTGATCTCAAAATATAGGCATATATGTCTATATTTACATATTTAATAAATATAATAGAAATATATATCAGTTATTTAAATTTATCAAATAATTACAGGTAAGCTTTTTTTCCCTTTAAACTGAGATGATAAGTCTTTTATATCCTGATTACATCTACAGTTTGGCATTTTCCTCATTAATAAGTACATGAATTTCATATTATCAGGTGTTTCTCTTTTCCTTACTTTCACAGAAATTCATGCCAGCTTTCATTTCATAGCAATGTGACTACCGAGTTTTCCGTACCAATCAAATTTCAATTTAACCTTCTTTTGGGAAGCAACATCCCAGCAGTGCAACACAAGACTTCATTGTTTCAGATTCCATACTTTCAGCTTGCTTTATGTGCATTTTCTCTAATATCAACCAATCAAACATTCTTCTGAAGCATCACACATAGAATTGATTAAAAAAAACTATAAAAATTTGCATGCCAAAAGTCTGACCCAAATGGACATAAAAACATTTTATATTTTGGTGAATAGGAGAGAAGGATATGAGGACTTTTTAATCACTAATCTTGTTTTCAGTTATGCGCTGTTGAATTTTTTGTGAGGGTAAAAAGTTCTTAGGAGAACTAATGAATGTTATATACCAAAGAAGAGATGATGAGCTATGAGAACTGACATTCCTTGGGAGGAGGGAATGAGAGAAGACACTGTAAAGTGAAGCTATCATTTTTCATAGAGAAATACAACAGCTATAGCACAGGAATAACCTTCGGTATGAATAACTATAGTGGTTTGCTTTCCATCTCCATTTTGAAACAAACAAACAATACAAGCTTTAAACTGAAGAATTCTAAAACTGGAAGAAAAAGGAAGAAAGAAGCCATTCTTTGGATTTGAGACTCAAGGTGAGCACTCTAGGATTTAGGACAGGACATATATGGGGATAAACAATCTGAACCTCAATAAAACCCATTCTTTGCTGCTACCTCTAAAACATGCTACATGTGAGGATACATGGGTGGCTCAGTGGTTGAGCCTCTGCCTTTGCCTCAGGTCATGATCCCTGGGGTCCAGGATCGAGTCCCACTTTGGGATCCCCACATGGAGCCTGCTTCACCCTCTGCCTGTGTCTCTGACTCTCTCTGTGTCTCTTGAATAAATAAATAAAATCTTTTTAAAAAAACATGCTACATGTGAAATACTCTTTAAAAAATGTTCCTTTACTATCTGATTCTTACATAAAAACACAAGATAAAAGGAAGGAAACAAGAACCATTGGGTCTAGTTTGGTCACTTTTAGAGTGATGCTTCCAAATGAAAAGATATTCCAAGAGGAAAGACCTGAGGCAAATACCAAACACTTTGACTCAGATCAAGCAGGCAGGGAAAGAGTTTTGCTACATACCTTGCAATGATACTGCCATCATTAATGAAAATAATGGCCACCACTGACACGGGAGCTAAGTTTGGCGATATACTTATTCATTCTAGTCACCACAACAGGACCATGATTTTGTTATTATCCTCATTGGTAATTAAGAATCAGAACTTCAAAGAAAAGAGTTAAAGCTACAACATTAATATGTGAAAAATATAGGTTTCAAATCACAGCCTATTCAAAATTTCCTATAGCCTCATATTTAAATATGTGGCAAGGATAAAGATGTTTAACAGGTGACAGAATTTTGTGCAATCTATGTTCCAAGTCACTTCATTCTGTAGGCCTCGACTTTACCATCTTAAAATAAGAATTGAACCAGACGGACATGAGGTCTCTTGAAACTCAAACTTTTATAATTTTAAGACTTGGAAGTACCAGACATTTCATAGAATAGGAGAGTATCACAGATGGAAGTGCTTCAAAGTTAATCAAGTATTTGAATATCCTCTATATTTTCTCTACTGTATACTTATCCTGTCTCTGTTTGAACTCCTACAGAGATGAATAACCATGTCTCCTGAAAAAAAAAAAAAAAGCTTATTCCAATCTTGGGCAGCTCTTTCAAAAGTATTTCCTTATTGAGATAAAATCTGCCTTTCTTCTTTTCCACAAGACTGCCTTTTCATGTCTGAAGACATTTCTGTCTTCTTAGCTCTATTTTCTCCTGAATAAACAACCCCAGTCTTTCGATCATTGCACAGATGGTCTTCAGCTTACTCTTTGTCCTGTTTCATTTCCCTTTATCTTGAATTCTGGAAATTTATCTATCTGTTACACAGGTGTCATCATGGTAGGCCATACGTCCATGGAGGTGAAAGCAGGAAAGTGAGAAACTAACTGAAAATGAAGATGCTTTCTTTATGCTTCATACCATTTTGAGTTTATACTTGTATTAAAACCCAGATCATTCCAAACAAACTGTAACACTTAAACATTAATCAAAATAATGAGCTCATCTCAACTGGAATGAAATAGCCTTCTTTGGCAAATTGTCACCTATTCTGAGCACTCTCTAAAAGCGGGTGGATCTCCAAGGAAACTCAAAGTTTCCTGTGTCTTATTAATGAGCAGCATCAAGAACATTATGCCCCTATCTTTATTACCAAGGCATCTATCCATATCATCTCATCTCTTCAGATAAGTCCATGCCTTGAATCACCACACTAGCTTGAAGTTGATTGAAAATACCAAAGAACTATTTGGAATGTTGAGTTAGCCACATGTCTATGGGCATGAATTTAAACAGTGATTGCTTTGAGTTACAGTATCACATATGGTTTTGTTCGCCTTCAATAGGATGCCCAATGGTACTTAGGGTCTAAATTGCCAAAGGATGTGTAAGTGCCTTAATGGCAGCAGCTGTGACACCGTGATTGGCATCTGTTACTGCCCTCCTGGCTTCACTGGGGCCAGCTGCAGTCAAAGTAAGTCAGTCTACCACTTACAAAGTGGATATGCTAAAGTAGAGTTCTTAAGAACTGTACTTACAGACTAAGTGTTGTTGCAATTATTACTTAATAATTTACTGCGGTAACAGCAAGCACCAACTGACCTACATTCTAGGCGGAGGAGTACTTACATCAGGAGTTTGAGAGCTGAAGCAGTGAAGGCAGCCAAAGAGAACCCTTTGGTCATAACATCTCATATGCCAGCAATGCTAGACTCAAGTCAGGATTAGAAAATCTGTTCCATAAGATAACAGTGGACTGGCAATGCCTGTGTACACAATGTCAAACTCATTGGGTAAAGCTCCACAATTTCATTTGCCCTCAGCGGTCCCCAACTCAGAATTAAGTAGTTCCCCTATTTACCAAAAAGTAACCAGTTCCCTAAAATGTAAAGACTTAACTACCCATCGTAAAGACAACTATTGACATAAAGTTTAAGGGACCAGATGTAAATTAAAGATCCCTGAAAAATGCACTATCCTAGGCTCTATAGGGATATCCTTAACAAATACATTTTGATCTATCAGATTTGCTATTTCCTCAATATTTGAGGACAGTTTGCAAGATTATAATGATTTTTAGAGAGGGTAGATAAACAATGCATGGGCGAGTGCATGATGGGGAGGTAGTTCTGGCAATATTGTGTTCAACCTATTTGCTGTTGAGGATGTTCACTTGTGATGTTTTATTGTGTTCAACCTATTTGCTGTTGAGGATGTTCACTTGTGATGTTTTATTGAGCTGCGCATTTGTGCTTTTGTGCACTATTCTGCATTTTATACTTTAGAACTAAAAGAGTGAAAGAAACTATCAATAGATCTTTAATGAAAGATAGAAGTGCTGTAATTGCAAACCTGAGATTACTTCATTTGGAGAATGATAACGAAGTTTGTGATCATTGTTGTTACGCGCTAAAGATATCCAAATGCTTATTTTGCCCAGGCAGATAGTTGCTCTGTCTTCTTTGTATGAGAATAATTTTAATTACCCTGCCTCAGTACCCTGATGTTCTGAAGATAAAAGACAAGCAAGACAAAGTCCTGGCTCCATGTAGTGGAAAATTGAAACATAGTGGATACTGCCTCTGAGGCCTCACCAGCCAAGTTGTCTTTGAGTTAAAGCCAACCCATAAACATCTCCTAAGGAAGGTTCTAACTGGCCCCTTTGTTCCTCAAAGAAATCATTGAGAGAAATTTCTTAATTTCCTCAGGCCAAAGCATCTTCAAGAGTTTTGATTTCCCTGAATATTAGGAGTATTTTTGTCTTCAGAAGGCTGTGATCTTATACTTGAGTACTTTTCTTTCTTTGCTTTGACAGCTAGGTAGGTCAGAGCCAATTTGCAGTCTACCTCTCACAAGTTCAAAGAATTATGATATTTTTTATGTTATAACTATATTTTTTCCTTCACTGGATTCTTACAGATATTTATTTTATCTTTGAGGGTTATCTGTATTTTGGTAAGCATCTCAATGAATTTGTGGAATAAAGTTGCAATGAGGCAAGGTAATAAATGTGTTAATGTATTAATAAATTAAATTTTAATTTATATTAATTAATGTAATAATTTTAAAAAGATAATTTAACAAATCTGTTGATTTTAATAAATAAAAAATAAACTTACAGATAAATTAACAAATACATAAATGATATTTGGAGATCTGAGCATAATAGATTCTACGTTGATACATGGAGGTGTAAGCTGAAATTCCAGAGTGGACTTTAAGAGGAAACATATTCAAGATTATTGCACACACATGCATGCACGCATACATACACACACACACACACACACACACACAATTTGCTGAGGCAGCCATGTGGTAAAGCAACACTGAGTTTGTAAGAGTCATTTATATCATATATGTAAGTGTTTGACACTAGATATTTGGTTGGAATTCCTGATGTCAACCAAAATTGCACTAAGTAAGCAACAATTTGAACAGTTCCTTTTTTTGTTTTGTTTTTTCAAAGTAACCTTTTAAGTTGAAAACCAAACTGAAGGCAAGACAAGGAAACCTATTTGATTAAAAGAAAGGGTCGTGTATTTACAAGGTTTTTAAAGTCTTGACTGGCAAAACGTTTTAATAAGAAAAATCTGGTTTTGTTTTGCTCCTTCCTGCAGTTTGTCCCGAGGATCACTATGGGCAAGACTGTGTCCAGCAGTGTTCCTGTGGCTCAGGACAGTGTGACCTGGTGACTGGAGGGTGCCAATGTCCACCTGGCCAAATGGGAGCCAGGAGTCAGCAAGGTAACAATGACTGCAGGGTCACCTTGTCCGTCCAGGCACTAACTAAACTACACTGTGAAAGCAGATTTGGTGCCAGGGAATATAATTAAATGGGCATTGTTTAAAACACTTTCTTCTTAAATGTGGATTTAATAACATGAAAGCACACACTTTCATAGAGCCATATAGGAAATAGCCTACTGGAGGGTAAACAAGAATTGAAAACAAAAACAAAAAAGAATTTATGTATACTCTTGACTAGGAGCAAATTTTGAAATAGGTTTAGTTAACTTTTGTAAAACTGCCTAAAATTTTGTTAGAGATGTCTAATTCTAATAACTGAAAAGTTTTATGTTTTCTTCAACTTTCAGAAGCCCATTGAAAGCTGCAAGAAAAATGGGAGACAGAAAGCAAAACATGATCTCTGTTTAAAACTACAAAACTTTCTTGCTCTAAATCATATTATTATCACAGTAATAATCATAATAGAAGAACTCTCAAGTTCAGTGAAATGAAATGCAGAAAGCCACTTCTCCAAAGCACACACAGAGACAAAACCAATGACCTTTTGTTAGAAAAGAAGGGTTGGTAAAAAAAAAAAAAAAAAAAAAATAGAACGGTTGGTTGCATGAGCATCCTGCAGGAGCTACCTTAAACCCTTCTGGACATCACAAAGTTGCAGGAAAAATGGGGTAAAACCAGGCAGAGCACAGACCTATCATCTTTTCAACCCTACACTATTATAGAGGAGAATTTATGGGCAATAAGTAGCCTTGCAGCTAAAGGAAGCTAAGCCTACACAGAAACACACAGACCACAACTTTGTGTCACATGGAGTTTTACTCTGGGCCTAGGAGGTTCCCAACTAGCTGAAATAATTCTTCTAGCCTCAAATCCATACTACCTTCTCCAAAATACCTGGTTCACACAAAACTAACCTGATACAAGAAGATGAAAGTGAAAACAAAAACCTGATGCATTAAAAAAAAAAAAAACCCTCCTCTCATTTTGGAAACAATATATGAAACCATTCAAAGTTTTGGCTACTCTTTTAGTGAAAATTCTATAAGAAGGGTAAAGGAGAAAAGGAATAAGAAAACAAAAAGCAGATGGACGTAGAGCAGAAAAATTTTGCTATGGTGCACATGGAAATATTAACCAGAATTTCTTCCAAGAATTCAATGGACATAATGAAAAAGTGTTCTCTACAAATTGTGAGTGCAATGCAGAGATACAAAGGTTCATGGAATAAATGAAAAGACAACAAAGGGAAATGAAAAAGTAAGCTGGCAGAGCTCAGAAAGAAGTAGAAATGAAAATTAAACCTCACATCATATAAATGAGGACCATATTGAACACAGGTAATAGGAGGATTGAATCTGCTTCTGTGACAGCCAGGTAAATGGAGAAGAAGCTTGAGGAAAGTGGAAACAAATAGACAAATAGACAAATATATAAATGGAAAAGAAAATATTCAAATAAAATATTTAAGATTTTTTTCCTCTGAAATGAAAGAAGATCTGATGCACAGATTGAATACATTCTATCTCTGGAAACTGTAGTTAAGATTGATCATAAGCAAGGGGAAACTCCACTAGGAATAAAAGAAAAAAAAAAGTGTGAGATCTCATATATAGAGAGGGGAAAAAATCAGTCTGGCTCATGGCTCACAGCAATAATCACAACCATTGCTAGCATGTGGTTAATCAATGCCTATGAAGTTCTTGAGAAAAATTTGACTCAAGTGTTTTATACACAGTTAAACTATTATTCAAGTATAGTATGACTGAAAATAAATAGCTATTTTTAATAATAAAAAGTTACTGAGGATATGTAGCCATAAAATATTTTTGAAGAAACTGTAGAAGATAAATTTGAGCAACCAAGCAATAAATGGAAAATCTCTGGTAAAAAGAGTATCAGTGAGTATTAAGTCTATTTTTATTAGAGCTAAGTTTAAAATAAATATGGGAACTATGGTCACATGATATAATAAGTATACACATATTTAATATTATAACAATTTTGATAGTTTAGCAAAATGGACATAAGTGGAAGGAAGGAGAAGATGGAAGAGGAAAAGTATATTTCTTCATTAGAAATTGAAAAGGAGGGACAGATCTGTGACAAAACATTTCGTTTAAATATGACAACTCAATAACCATGTTTAAGTGCATAAAGCTAAATGCTGGAATTTAAAATGCTGGAGCTGAGAATTTAAAAATAAAAACAGCCAACTAAAATCAGGTAGAGGAGAGGAATGAGAAAAATTAGGAAAAAGGAGAAACATATCCATTCCATTACCACTCATGCTGCTGAGCCAATATAGGCTAAATAAAGAAATTAATTATGTT
The DNA here is from genome assembly GCF_011100685.1 of Canis lupus familiaris. Taxonomy (NCBI): domain Eukaryota; kingdom Metazoa; phylum Chordata; class Mammalia; order Carnivora; family Canidae; genus Canis; species Canis lupus. The sequence continues at coordinate 33,822,444 of NC_049255.1, forward strand.
ATATAATAATATGTTCACTGTCTAAAGAAGAGTCCCTTAGTTATATAAATTATATCTTTTTAAAAATATTTTATTTATTTATTCATGAAAGACACAGAGATCAGCAGAGAGAGAGACAGAAACAGGCTTCTCACAGGGAGCTCTGTGGGGGACTCCATCCCAGGACTGAGATCATGCCCTGAGCCAAAGACAGACACCCAATCACTAAGCCACCTAGGCATCTCTATAGAATTATATCTATAAGACTTAACTTAGAGAAAGATGGAATATACTCACTTTTCCACATTCCTCCCTCTAAATAGTAAAAATTCTAGTCACTATATCGAAAACAAACTTAAGAATCTCTGATGTGGAGAGAACAAGGCAGACTCTATAGGGAATTCAGATACCTAGGGAACAGGAATGGGGCATTCCTTGGGTTTCCATTTTTTGACTCATATATCCTGGGCTGCGTGGTGGAGAACTTACAACCTAGTAGGCCAATGGGTACAGACAAAAAAAAAAAAAAAAAAAAAAACAGTCCAAGATATGCCTGGTTTCTCGAAACAAAAGGTAAGTTAAAGGGTGGCCAAGCAAGAGAGAGAACTCTTAGACAACAACTGGTAAATTCTCCAGTCAAACACTAAAGAATAAAACTGCATCCTTGACTCCAACCCCACTAGCAAAGGCCAAGTGAGGAGCCTACCCTTCAGACTCCACAGGGATATATAAGGTACCCCTGCCCTGCACCAGGATGGTGTGAGAGAAAGTGCTGCGACTTTCATCCCTGGCCAATTGGAATGTATCCCCTGCCCTAGCAATGTCAGTGGAAATTATGTGGAGACTGTGAACTTCTACCCCCATCAGGCAGTGTAGAGACACCACTGTTTCATTCTAGGGGACTGTCACAGGAGGTCCAGTGGACAGTCAAGACTTTCACAACCATCAAACAGCAATGAGGCCACTCAGTGGAGGTGAGAGTGGGGAGCCATAAGAGGCACTTCTACTCCTCTGTCAGATAGGTGTTGGGAGAGGTCCCATGAAAGCCTGACCCTTAACACTGCCACTGCAGGAATGAGGCACATTTATCCCCCCTTCACTTATAGGATATGTGGCTAATGCTATCTGAGGAACCTCTTTCCTTGCAAATAGAGTATCATAGGAGACCTGCTAAAATGAGATCCAGAATTTTCTATCATAGTATTCAAAATATCCACATTTCATTAAAAAGTTATTCATCATACCAACAACCAGGAAAATTTCAACCTGAATAAGAAAATAATCAACAGACACTAACATTCAGATAATACTGATTATAAAATTATCTGATCAGAATTTAAATAAGCCTTTGTAAATAAAAATGCTTCAATGAGCAACTATGGCCATATATGAAACAAATTTTAAACAAATAGAATAAGAATAAAACAAAGAATCAGAAGCATAAAAAAGAACCAAATAGAAACTTGAGAATTGGAAAATATAATAGTCAAAAGAAAAAAAAACCCACACAAAACACAACTCAATCAATGGGATTAATAGCAGAATGGAGAGGACAGAGGGGCAGATCAGTAAATTTGAATATAAAACAGTAGAAAATTACCCAACCTAAACAATAGACAGGAAAAGAAAAGAAATGACAAAAAAGACAGAGAGCATCTCAAGGACCTGTGGAACTATTAAAAAAGATTTCTTTTGTCATCCAAATCCCAGAGTGGAGGAGAAAAAGAATAGGGCTGAAAAATATTTAAAGAAATAATGATTGAAAACATTATGAAAATGACAAAAAGAAAATAAACCTATAGCTTTAAGAAACTGTGTGAATGACAAACAGGATAAACTTAAAGAAATCTGCAAAAGACATATCAACATTAAACTTCTAAAAACTAAAGAAGAAATTCTTGGAAGCACTAAGAGAGAAATAGCACCTATATTAGCTTAGAAAAAAAGACTCCAAAATAAAGTGAAAGTAAGAAATGGGTTACAACCACACAAAACACATGAGAGAAAAATAAACAGTAGTCATAATACCAGTATCAAACAATGTTCAATTTTATGGCAACAAGCAACTAATGGGAAGGTCAGTTATAATAATAGAGAATAAAACTGACAGTGAGGATTGAAGTGTCACAAATATGTATAAAACCAATAACACAGCATTAAAATTCATAAAGCAAAAGCCATAAGCTATACAAGGAGAAATAGCAAGAGCAATATCAATAGAACACTAATTCATTCATGTTAACTCATACACATAAAACTACATATGCACATGCAGGAAAAAAATAAGTCTATAGAAGTTTGAACATAATTAGTAAAGTATATCTAATTATAATCCAAACTCTGTTCCCTAAAATTTTTTTATCTTTTTAAATATTCATGAAATATTCACAAAAATTTTAAAAGAAAGCAAATCAATTCCAAAGTGTATGATCTTTGGCACTCTGTGATCATAAAGCAGTAAAACAGGAACTAATAACAAAACTAACTCCCTACCAGGGAAAAATCCCACAACCCTATACTACATGAGCATTTTGAAATCTCCTTCTTAAATAATCAATGGCTCAAAAAAGGCAAACAAAACTGTATTTCAGAAATTTAAAAACAGTAGTAAGGACATTCATATCCCATTATGTAAAGCCACATCAGGACATAGAGGAAAATTTATATTCCAAAATACTTATGTTAGTAAATAAAGAGTGATGAAATAAGTAAAAAAAAATTTTAAAGTAAAAATGAGGAATGACTAAAGCAAAACATAGGGAAAATATGAATTAATTAGTAAGTTATGTTGAGTCAAATGACCAGCAACCTAGACAAAAGTAACTCTTATAGAAGTAATTTGGTTCACCAAAATTACTACAAGTGTATAAAGTACTTAGAGATAATGACAAAAACTCTGGGAATTAACATTTTTAAAAGTTGTTTTGGAAAGCTATATTATAAATCTTGTTAAAAATTTAGAGCCATAAAGAAAAGAAAGTCCATGCTGTTTTGACTTAAAAGAAATAAAAAAAAATTCAAGGCATAAAAGACATACAAAGTATCAAAGAATTTTAAAAATGGAAGAAAAGGTAAAAAAGACTTTTTTTTAATTATATAAGTGTTCTTATGCATTAGTAAGTAAAGAATCTATGACACCAAAAGATCTTATGAAAAGATAAGCATCATTCATAATGTAAGAAATCCAAATTAAAGTTGCATGTAATTAGATCTTTAGATTTTTATAATATACTATTTTGTCTAAAGAAAATGGCACATAGGTAATCCATATTACATTTACAAATCTCTTTATAAGGAAATTTGATACTGTCACTAATTAAAATTATTTTATTTTAAAGTCTTCTGGTGACTTACCCCACAGATACAATGGTATATATGAATAAAAACGTCCACAAAGATATTCATTACAGTGTTGCTCATAGTAGCAAAATATTTTAAACAACCTATTTGCCCACCAATAGTGATGTGGTAAAATAAATCTTTTTATATGCAATAAATCCTATGCACCTGATAAAAAACAATGTGGCAGGTCTATGGTGTGTACTAATTTAGAAGAATTTGGGAAATATTATTTATAGAAGAAGGAAAATTCACATGTCTATATTAACCTTTTGGGTTAAACAAGGGTTAAAGGATAAGAGAGATACACATACACATGCTTTACTATGCATGGGCTGTTTCTGGATATATTCAGTCATTTATCCACTCAATTCAAAAGTATTTATTTAATGCCAATGCTCATTTTAAACATATGGAACATATGGATAAAATATATATCAGCCCTGCAACTTGCTTTCTAGTGGAGAAGAGAGTGAACAATGAACATAACTAATAAGTGAGCTATATGTATGTTAAAAGGGAATAAAACCAATGTTAAGAGAAAAAACACAGCATGATGCGGGGCTCCAGAGAGGCATACGAGTTGAAATTATTTTATTTTATTTCATTATTTTATTTAAATTTTGGTGGGTTGATATTTTAAATCAAATGCTGATTCCATCATTAATTATACAGTTGTAACTGTCTTTTAAATAAACAGAATTCAAACCTTTCTTTTATTTGATGCTAAAGTTAAGTCAAGTAGAGGCAGAAAAGAAAGTGTCATACAGATTAAATTCAAGTATGAACTCTGTTATGTATTAAACAATGTCTTTGGGCAAATAAAAAAATCTCTAATGTCTCTCCCACTAGCTGGAATAGAAAGAATGGTTGATGAGAAGTCAGAAGTCCTAGCTTGGAATCCCAGTTTTTATCTTTCCTGGCTACTTAAGCCTGAGAAAGAATTAAGTTGCTAGACTTCAGTTTTCTCAAGTGTAAATAAGAATACTGTTACCCACATCAGAGGGGTATTTGTAAGCATTAAATGAGATAATTCATGTGGAAAATATCATTATGTAAAAATACTATAAACTGGAAAGTATAAATGACAGGCCTTTGGCCAAATCTAGCCACAAATGTGTTTGAATTGGCTGATACAGTTTTGGCTTCCACAGTGCCGTAAAACAATTTTAATTAGTTGCCAACTTTCAAAGATTAAATAATTTCATATAAAGTATGGATTTTGAGTTTTCCTGAAAAAAAAATCATATTGGCTGGCTATATTGGACCCATATTCCTCATGGCAAAAGCAACTAAATGTAAGTAGAGCTTATTCTCCTACTGGGGGCACTTTCCATTCAGTCTTTTTCCCCTGATGATGAAGGCGCCATCTTTTTTTTATGTCTGCTTGGCTTTTCTGCACTTGTATCTTACCTCCTCTTCACAGTGCTTTTTGTGTGTGTCACCCACCACTGTAGGCTAAAGTGCTTTTCAGATTTCAGCACAAAGACATTAAGGAATAAACTACGTGTCTGTCTTCTTCATCCATTATGAGTTCAAATATATAAAATCTCCTACGCCAATCTGGGATTGACCTCTGCTTGTTTGATAGGGCATCTCAAGTTCCCAAAGGATACCAAGCATGTAGTTATAAGCACAATAAAAGTGTGTATTGTGATTGAAAACATGAATGAACAATTGTCCTTACTACCTTAAGGTAACATCTGAGTAGTTGCTTTAATTTGAACATTTTCTTATGCTTTTGCTATATACTTAGGATGATCTGAAACAGAGAAAAATATTCATGTGACATTTATTCAGTTTGGTATATATATGTGTATACATATATGTTTTTTTCCTACTGTAGGATGTTCCCAAACAACGTGTAGCCCAAATTGTGAGCTAAAATGTACCTGTAAAAATGGTGGACCTTGCAGTCCTGTGGATGGAAGCAGTACCTGTGGTCTTGGATGGACAGGAAATTATTGTGAAAAAGTTAAGATGATTATCATTTTCTTTTATTCAACAAAAATCCAGGACATACTACCGTTGGTTGATAAAATATAGTAGAGACCTGCGAAGAGTCTATTTTCCAATAAGTTCATGCAAGATGTTTATAATTATGACTCCATATCCAATAAAACAAATGTTATGTTAATATTGATTTTGTTACCTTGTTACCAGAATACCACGTGAAAATCTTTAAAACCCCTGAAATAGTATTAATTTTTGTGAAAGAGCTCTTGTGAGACCTAAACCCCATTACCCCTCCAGCTCTGTTGAAGCCTGAAACCTTTGTGGATGGCAGATTTGCTGAAGCTTGAGTTTCTTGGCTTGCTACCAAAGACCCTCAACCACCACTGAGGCATTGAGTTTGCAGAGTGGAGGATGCGGGCCCAGGCAGAGCCACTTCACATTAAGAGTGGGTCCAGCTGCAAGGGACAAAGATGAGAACTCTGGGAACTGAGGTCTCCCATCTTCACTTCATTAAGAAAAAATTAATCATGTACCACCATGATTTTTTTTTTAAATTCATAAGTGACATGCTTGTGCTTTTCAACTAACATCAGGAGATTTAGCGACGTGGCATAGAAGATAGCACCTTGCAGTGAGAGGGGATAGATCCATATGTGACTCTTGCATTCCTGATACAATGCTCTGTGCCTTTGGAACATCATAGTCTCTCCATGATATGGTTTTCCCATCTTGAACTGAGGCTAAAGACACTTTGAAATGACAGCCCTTCTAAATCTAACATTGAAGATTATTTTTTAGGGAATTTTTTTTAACAAGGATATTTTCCCTAATTCGTGGAAAATAGCTTTTTTCTTTTTCTTTCTTTTTTTTTTTAAGTAGACTCCATGCCAGGCTTAAACTCATGACCCTGAGATCAAGACCTGAGCTGAAATCAAGTCAAATGCTTAACTGACTGAGCCACCAGGCGCCCCACATGGAAAACCACTCTTACCAATTTTGTGATATTTGGGATTACTAAATCAGAATAACAGCAGTACTTTAAAAATAGAACCATCATGTTCATATTAGTTTTTTTTTTTTAATTCCAAGTTGGATAATTCTCTGGCATTTTGGAATATGGGATATTTTAACTTTTGATTCTATCATTTAAACTGTTAATATGGAACATTTCAAACATATGCAAGAGTTGCTGAGTCATTGGGTAAATACAAATATAATTTTGCAACATATTATTACATATATATATATATACAACATATTATAAAATCCTCCCTGTGAGGTTTACCATTTTGCTTACTGACAAGCAATTACAGAATGCCTGTTTCTTCATGGCTTTATTCTTCACGGATTTATCAAAATAATATGTAACCAAAATTTTGGTGAGAAATGTCATATCAATGGAGTTTTAATTTCATTTTTATTATTATGAAAATTCTTATCATTTTCCCTAATGGATCAGGATCTTTTACATTTTTTCCTATAAATTGTTCATAACCTTAGCTTATTTTTCTATAGGGTTGTTGCCTTTTTCTTCTCTAATATTAGAAGTTCTGTGTATATACAAATATACGTATTTATATGAGACATTAACTGTTTGTTGTGAATCATTCACCTTAATTTGGGAAAATTTGTCTTTTGTCTTTTTACTATGCCTATAGTATGTTTGCCACCTGATTGGTTATCTATCTATGTTTAAGAAACCATCCCAAAGCTTAGAGACTTAGAAGTATTTATTATTCTCTCATGATTCTGAGGATTAACTGGGTTCAGGTGAATGAATGACTCTTCTCTCAGATACTAGCTGGGGCTGAAGATTTCCGGACACTCAACTGGGTGGAATAGAGAAGATAGCCTCCTCACTTACACATCTGCCACTTCAGGATGTGCTATGTGTTTTCAGATCATGACCCGCCAAAACCAAGAGTCAACATTTAACCAATTGTGCCACCCAGGCACCTAGTGAATTTGTTTTTCAAGTATATTTTCTGCATCTATGGAATAATAATATGACTTTTCTTTTTAGGCTGATAAATATGATGAATTTATTAATGAATTTCTACGTTGAATGAACTTACATTCTTGGAATAAATACTACTATTTATGATAGTCATGATATATTACTTTATAATATGTTGTTTTTTGTGTACTTATATTTTCTACAAACTTGGCATCAATATTCATAGGTAAAATTAACTCTAGTTTTTTATGTATTTTGTCAGGTTTGGGAATTGATGTTATGCTCAATAAAATGTGTTTGAAATTTCTCTTCCTTTCAATGCTCTGGAATAGCGTATACAGTAAGGTGATAATCTCATCTACAAAAGTTTATAGAATTCCATGTGAAACCTAGGACAGATGGGATTTTTGTTGCTGTCGTTTTAATTCAGAAACTATCTTTTTATTTTCTTTATTATTTTACATATAATTAGCTTATCTAAGTTTTCTACCTCAAATAGGAACAATTCTGGTAAGTTGTCTTCTATAACTTTTCGATTTCATTTGGGTTTTTGTATTTATTTGTACTATAATTTTTGTATTTATTCTTTTTGATGGCTATTCCACATTTTTAAAAAGTGTGTATTTATGCTTTTGTCTTGATTAAGTTAGTTAATGATTTATCTGCTTTTATTTATTTTTTATCAACTCCACTGTTTGTTTCTGTCTTTGAACTCATTACAACAAATTCAGTTGTCTTAACTAGAACTAATGCTTTAGTGGTTTCTTTTCCAGAATGTTATCCTGGTTATTATGGCTCACGCTGCCATTTTAATTGCTTATGCCAAACAGTGGAGATCGCAATAGGTTTTGTGGAAACTGTGAGTGCCTCTAAGGTTACCAAGGAAGGAACTGTGAACATGGTAAACAGAGATAATGAGTGGGCATGTTATAGTGTTGACAAATTTTAAGCTTTAAAAACTGCTTTAAATCATAAAGTAATACATTCACAGTATATAAAATTAGGTAAACTGTTAATTATATAATGTATATTCTTAAAATGGATGTCATAGCTCTAATTTCCATTCTAAATACTGACAAATGTCACATAATCAGTGATTGAACTTGTTCATTCTTTTTGTAACTCTTGTCCAAAAAACAACAATTCTATGGTTCCATGATCATCTGGATAAACACAGTCAGGGGAGTCAGCTGCCAGATGTTTTGAACAAAGTTATTCTCCTTCCTCTGGCTGCCTGTAGGTAAAATATAGACAAGGAATCTTCTTATTTCATGTTAATCTAGGCTGAACTCTGAAAAATCTGCTTTCAACTTCTCCTTAAACATATTTATATCACTTCTTTATTTGGACTCTATATTTTAATTTAAAATGAAGAAAAGGGAGAATTACACAATAATTTGTTTTATACATCAAGAATTCCTAATGGACAAGTTAACAAATTAAGATGAGTTTATTTTTTTTTTTAATTTCTTTTTATTGGAGTTCAATTTGCCAACATATAGCTTAACACCCAGTGCTCATCCCATCAAGTGCCCCAAGTTAAGATGAGTTTAGGCTCTGGAGTTAGTTATAGGCCTAAATCTGTCATATAAAAGATGTGTAAACTATTAACTTCTATAAGTTTCAGTGTCAACGAATGTAGAATGAGGAATAAAAGATTATCCCTAAAAGATAATCATCAGGACTAAATAAGAAGATACATGTAAATACTTAGCGCTAAGGCACATGGCAAAAGCTTGACGAATATTCTAAATATTATTTAGAAGTAAAGAATTTTTTAAGCTTCTGAAATAATATTAATGTTTAAAATTGTTCCCATGTCTTCCAACTTGTTTTTAGGCTCTGGCAAACATATTTCATAGGAATAAATCTTATTAACTTTTTGAAGTTTAGAATTCTTGCCAATTACTCTGTGGTTTCTTGGCTCAGAAAGTATGAAACCAAACATCTTGTAGTTTTTGTTTATTTGTTTGTTTTGTTTTCACAATTGGAGTAGAGTACAAGAGAGGAAAAATTATCTATTTCAGGCCCATACATTTCATACTGCATGCGGTGGGTTATTGAGGAAGATTATCAACAGACAAGAGACATCACTTTAGTGAAACAAATATGTAAAGTGGGTACATTTATTGATTATTGGGAAAAAATAGTCATTAGTGTCAATAATAGTAGTCATTAGTGTCAAGTAGTCAAAAAATAGTAGTGTCTATGTGAGAAGGTTTAATGATAGTCTAGGATTTTAAAAATATAGACTGGGATAAAAATGGAAATGAATGAGCAGAAGATTATTTTGGAAGAACAATTGACTGTATTAGGCAATTGATTTGGACATAGAGATGAGGAAAATGAAGGAATCAAAGATGGCTCCAAAGCTCTAAGCCAGAGAAGCTGGGAGAATAATAGTATTATTTAGAGAACTTTAAAAAGTTGAGCAAAGCAATATTTATGGGCTCAGTTTTATATATAATTAAAATAAAGAAAATAAAAGATAGTTGATTTTGGAAGGAAAACTTCCAAACTCATTCTATGAGGCCAGCATTACCTTAATCCTAAAGCCAGACAAAGACCCCACTAAAAAGGAGAATTATAAACCAATGCCTTAAAACCAGACAAAGACCCCACTAAAAGGGAGAATTATAAACTAATATCTCTGATGAACATGGATGCAAAAATTCTCAACAAGATACTAGCTAATCAGATCTAACAGTACGTTAAAAAGATTATTCACCATAACCAAATGGGATTTATTCCTGACCTGCAAAGATGGTTCAACATCCAGAAGTCAATCAATGTGATACACTCTGGGAAACGAACTAGGGGTGGTAGAAGGGGAGGAGGGCGGGGGGTGGGAGTGAATGGGTGACGGGCACTGGGGGTTATTCTGTATGTTAGTAAATTGAACACCAATAAAAAATTAAAAAAAAATAAAAGAAAGGATAAGAACATATGATCATAATGGATGCAGAAAAAACATTTGACAAAATACAGCATTCTTTCTTGATAAAAATCCTCAGGAAAGTAGGGATAGAAGGAACATACTTCAGCATCGTAAAGGTCATATGAAAAAGACACATAGCTAATATCATCCTCAATGTGGAAAACTGAGAGCTTTTCCTCAGAGTCAGGAACAAGACAGGGATGTCCAGTCTCACCACTGTTGTTCAACATAGTACTAGAAGTCCTAGCCTCAGCAGTCAGACAACAAAATGAAATAAAAGGTATCCAGATCAGGAAAGAAGTCAAACTTCCACTCTTAACAGACAACATGATATTCTATGTAGAAAACTCAAGAGACTCCACCAAAATATTGCTATAACTTATACAGGGTTTCAGCACAATCACAGGATATAAAATCCATTCACAGGAGCTTGTTGCATTTCTATACACCAATAATGAAGCAGCAGAAAGAGAAATCAAGGAATTGATTCCATTTACAATAGCACCAAACCCCAAAAGGTACCTAGGAATAAACCTAAGCAAAGAGGTAAAAGATCTGTACTCTGAAAGCTATAGAACACTTATGAGAGAAACTGAGGAAGACACAAATAAATGGAAAAATATTCCATGCTCATGGACTGGAAGAACAAATATTGTTAAAATATCTATATTACCCAAAGCAATCCACACATTCAATGCAATCCCTATCAAAATAACACCAGCATTTTTCAAAGAGCTTGAACAAACAATTCTGAAATTTGGAACCAGAAAAGACCCTGGATAGCCAAAGTAATGTTTGGAAAAAAGAAAGCTGGAGGCATCACAATTCCAGATTTCAAGCTGTATTATAAAGCTATAATCATCAAGATAATGTGGTACTGGCACACAAACAGACACATACAGATCAGTGAAATAGAATAGAGAACCCAGAAATGGACCCTCAAATATATAGTCAACTAATCTTTGACAAAACAGGAAAGAATATCCAATGGAATAAAGACAATCTCTTCAACAAGTGATGTTGGGAAAACTGGACAGCAACATGCAAAAGAATTGAGCTGGACCACTTTCTTATGCCACACATAAAAATAAATTCAAAATAAATGAAAGACCTAAATGTGAGACAGGAATCCATCAGAATCCTAGAGGAGAACACAGTCAGCAACCTCTTTGACCTCAGCTGTAGCAACTTTTTACTACATACATCACCTGAGGCAAAGGGAGCAAAAGCAAAAATGAACTACTGAGACTTCATCAACATAAAGCATCTGTACAGCAAAGGAAAGAATCAACAAAACTGAAAGGCAGTCTGTGGAATGGGAGAAGGTATTTGCAAATGACATATAAGATAAAGAGCTAGTATCCAGATCTATAAAGAACTTATCAAGCCGAAACTTATCACCCGAAAACCAAAAAATTCAGTCAAGAAATGGGTAGAAGATATAAACAGACATTTCTCCAAAGAAGGTATGCAAATGGCTAACACACATACGAAAAAATATTCGACATCACACTCATCATCAGGGAAATTTACAAATCAAGATTTACAAATCAAAATTACAAGGAGATACCACCTCACACTGGTCAGAATGGCTAAAATTAACTCAGAAACAACAGATGTTGGTGAGGATGCAAAGAAAGGGGGACCCTCTTACACTGTTGGTGGGAATGCAAACCGGTGCAGCCACTGTGGAAAACAGTATGGAACTTCCTCAAAAAGTTAAAAATAGAGCTACCTTATGACCCAGCAATTTCACCACTGGGTATTTATCTAAAGAATACAAAAATAATGATTCAAAGGGGCACATGCACCCCAATGTTTACAGTAGCAATGTCCACAGTAGCCAAAATAGGGAAAAATTCCAGATGTCCACTGACAGATGAATGGGTAAAGAGGATGAATGGGTAAAGAGGATGTGATATTATATATATATATATAATATATATATAATATACACACATATATATAATATATATAATATACACACATATATATATATGTATAATATATATATAATATACACACATATGCATATAATAGAATATTACTCATCCAAAAAGAATGAACTCTTGCCATTTGCGATGACATGGATGGAACTAAGGGTATTATGCTAAGCGAAATAAGCCAGTTAAAAAAAGACAAGTACCATGTGATTTCACTCATATGTGGAATTTAAGAAACAAAATTGATGAACAGATGGGAAGGGAAGGAAAAATAAAATAAGATAAAAACAGAGAGGAAGACAAACCAAAGGAGACTCTTAACCAAAGAGAACAAACTGAGAGTTGCGAGAGTAGAGGTGAATGGGGGGGAATGGGGTAACTGGATTATGGGCATTAAGGAGGGCACTTGATATAATGAGCACTGGGTGTTGTATACGACTGATGAATCACTAAATTCTACCCCTGGAACTAATAATGCTCTATATGTTAACTAACTTGAATTTAAATGAGATAATTAAAAAAAAAGAATAGTTGATTTTTTCTGTGTTTTCAGTAATGATTATATAAGAACAAACAGAAGAAACCCTACACTGGATCTTATTAATTAATTAATTAATTTATTTATTTATTTATTTATGAGAGACACACACACAGAGGCAGAGCCATAGGCAGAAGGAGAAGCAGGTTCCATGCAGGGAGCCCGATGTGGGACTTGATCCCGATACTCTAGGATCATGCCCTGAGTTGAAGGCAGATGCTCAGCCACTGAGCCACCCAGGTGTCCCTGTTATTTATGTTTTTAAAGAGTTATCATGCTATCAAAAAATGGAAAATATATATTATATAAAATTTCCTTATCTCTCTTTTTTAAAAATTTTATTTACTTATTCATGAGAGACACAGAGAGAGAGAGGCAGAGACACAGGGAGACGGAGAAGCAGGCTCCATGCAGGGAGCCCAATGTGGGACTCAATCCTGGGACTCCAGGATCATGTGAGCCAAAGACAGACGTTTAACCACTGAGCCACCCAGGCATCCCTCCCTTTCTGGTTTTACCTTATTTTTCTTCTTCCTGATTATAAGTTTTTCCTAATGTTGAATCTATTCTAATTTCGTGCACGCTGGACAAGTGTCCTACACATGGAGTCTAGGCAAAACCAACTCTGAAGAGGGGTGGAGGACACAGAGAGAGAAAGAAAGAGGAGAGAGAGCTCTAGAAAGGAAGGAGGGAGGGGGGGAGATGGAATATGGATAATTGAGGGGTGAGGGAATTTCATCCCCTTCCCATTCTTGAGTGGTAAGCCTAGCCTTTAAGAAAACTCAAGATAGGAAATGGCAATCTTTTCTCTGCAGTCACGCTTAGCTCTCACACACCTCTCTCAGGCCAAATCTTCTCTCAGAGCAGCTCTCTGGGCACATGACAATTTTAGCCTTTAAGGAAATGCATTTGCTTGGATTACATAGTCTCTAAATGTAAACCAAGTACTTCTTCTGATGTTCCACCACAAAAATATTGATCATCTCCAACTCTGGAAGAGAAACAGGTTATACTGGACTTCTTAAAAAAACCTATTTTGTACTTTTTGGTCCATCTAAGGAAAATTTCCAAATATTAAGTTTCACTGACTTTAAAACTTAACTTCCTCATAATATGCTAACCTACTATATATTATATATACACCATATTCTCATTTATTCATTTTCTCCCTTTTCTTTTCCTCCCCTGTTTTTCTCGTACTCACCTTTGTCATACAGTCATACATTCCCAGGACTTCAACTATCAAGAGCTATGAATCACCCTCCACAGATACTCTTATTTACTTAATTAATTGAAAATCCATTCTCACCAAATTTAGCCTGAATCTGAAGTTTGAGAACATCAGTTTGGTAATTAGGGTATTAGAGGGCTTTGATGAAGTCTTTGTAGGAATATAGCACCTCATAGCAAGTAAATTTTATCTACTTGAAGATGTTTTACAATTTCTTATGGTTTTTTCTAGACTACTTATAGAGAATGGCATTTCATATATTCATTTACCTATATAACTAAAATAATGTCAATATTCATGTCCTAATAACCTTTTCTTATTTTCCAATTCTTTTCTCTCATCTCCTTCTTTGGTCCTGGGGGGAAAAATGACTTAGAGCAGGTCCTTTAATTTTCCCTTTACTTACTCTTAAAACCAAAATACACTTTTGACATTTCCATTTTCTAGCATGCCTTTCTGGATTTTATGGCTTGAATTGTGCTCACATCTGTGACAGCAAAAATGGAGCCAGTTGTGATGTAGCAGGTGGACAGTGCATTTGCCCAGCAGGTTTCCATGGCAGCCAGTGTGAAAAAGGTATGGCCGGGGCATTTTTAGGCATGTGGGAATTCTGCATGACTGTGAGATCTTTCATTCTGAGGGCAAAAATGTAAACTCAAATTGAAAACATGGAATAATTACCTAAACTTCTGACTTGGACATTAAAGAGACAAGAAATCATCCTGTGTTGATATAGTAGTTGTTTCTGATTTTGCTTCTGATTCATCAAAATATTTTGCCTCCCATAAATGAAATTGGTTAATATCTCAAAGCAGACTAAGCTGCTAGTCTTCAATGGACAGAGAACCTCCCTCTGAATGAAAAATATGTTCTTAAATGTTTTTAAAAGGCTGTATTGTATTCAATGGTATTGAAATAAATACAAGGGCTTTATGAAAAACCATTTAAAGATGGGAATTAGGCATTTATCACAAGAAAGTAGAAGCAGCCATGAATGTGGATGAAGGGATAAGAGGTGGAAATTCGGGCTACTCAGTTTGATATAAAATATTGTAAAATCCTAAAAGTCTAGTCAACCTAATCCAAAAATAGTGCCAAACTACAGAGTTCTCAGTAGACAACTATAAGTCCAATTTATCTCATATTATGTACACTCTTATGCATATGGTTACAACAACCATGATGATGATATGATAGTAATAATTTGACTTTATGTGAACTAAAGTTATTGCCTTTAAAAAAGATTCATATATTAGTCCCATATCATATCCTCACATCACTAGAGTCTTATATATGATATTTCTTATCCATCCTTTATTCATTTATTATTTAGTGATTTGATAATGCGCACTTGTTATGTGCCTGTTTTTGCATTAAAATCTGGGAATATAAAACATGAAGCTTTCAGTCTTCTGAAGAGATACAAAATAAATAACATTTTAGGGAAAATATTTTTTTTCATTATAAGGAAAATATTAAAATACACAGCCGGTGGACTCAGTCTCCTTCCTTAAAATTCCTATCTTCAAAACCTTGCACACATTCTAACAGATATAAACCATTGCCAAAATAAATCCATTTTAAGACCTGGTGTGAAATCACATATACAATACAGCTTCTTTCTGAGAATTCCAAAAGTTCCCTCTCTTCTTCTGACCAACCAATATAATTTTACCATCCCACTTTGCTACTTGAGGAAATTGTATCTTAAATATCAATTTAGGTGCATCAATGAAAGCTCAAAGGGTTAAATTTTCAGCATTTCTCTTTCCTTGGTAGAGTGTTCCCCTGGAATGTTTAGGAGACAATTGCCCTCAACTTTGTAACTGTGAACGAGAAAGATCCTGCCACCTAGTAGCTGGAACATGGTTCTGGGAAAACCGGAGCCAGATGTGATACTGGTATGAACCAAGGCACCTCATGACATCCCTGATTCATGGGTTACACAGAGATATATAGACATTTCCGTACTAAAAACATTACTCAATTAGAGAACATTGCCCCACCACTGCTTGGCACTTTGCCTTAGCATGATTAATTGGAGTATGTAGGTATTATATCACAGGCACCCCAAACCAGCACCACAACCAAGAGAGAGCACGTTGTAAGTACCTCAGAGTGATGCAGTTAAACACTCCAATCACAAAACATATTCAGAGAAATAATTAAAATTAAGACAATTAAAGTACAATCCAGATAATGTTCTTGGGAACAAGCTCCCACTTATCTTTGTATATTGAGATTTATCCTTTATTTCCCTTTCCACCCTCAGGAAGAATGACCTAGAATGTAAAGTGCTAACTCTTCGGGGACTGTCTTAAGAAGGGGAAAAAGTATATTGAATTGACTCATCTCTTGCTATTTGACTTCCTGGATGCTTACTATATGAAAAGGTTTTATTCATTTCACGATAGCCCTGAAGGACTGACCCTGCCCCGGATTATGACCCAAAGTAGAGTGTTTAATCTTAGAATTTACTTTCCTCACAGCCAAAAAGAAGAGTTGAAGAGTATTGCTAAGATCATTTCCAGCACTAATCTATGATTATGTAATTTGGAATTTCAATATAGCTGAGAAAACTACAGTAACTTCCCAGGCTATAGGAAAGTGCTTCTTACCCAGCACCATCTCCTTCACCCCCACCTTGCTTCTGAGAAATAGCAAGCAAAGGTACTTTTTTAAAATGCCTGGCCCCATCTTAAACACTTTGCTTGTATTTGTTTAATTCTTACCATCACTGTATGAGGTTGTTGCTGTTTATTCCTATTTGACAGATGAAGAATCTGAAGCACAGAAAGGTAATAAGTGGCAGAACCAAGATTTGAGCCCAAGCAGTCTGGTTGCAGATTTTGGGTGATGCTATTAGTGGACGATACTGTATGTGTGAATATTGATACATAGGCCAGAATAAGGAACTTTCAGTAGCTCATCAAGAGTGTTCTAGCCCTACTAGCCTTTTTTCTTCCCTTTTCACAGACCTGTACAATAAGGTCAGGGGGTATAGACTGACTTGGAACCTTATGGAATCTTCCAACTCAGGAGCTAATGGATCTGGACACTGCTTTTTTTTTTTTTTTTTTTTTTTTTTGGCAAAGCTTCTTCATTTAAATATCTAATCCTTGTGTTTCACGGTACCGTAAGTTTGTGAGCTGAATCAGTGTTTATTAGTCTTTTATTTGCCTTTTAGAACAAGGTCTAGCATATGATAGTCTTTAGCAAATTTTTGTTGAAGGAATCCTGGCTTCTCAACATTCTTCATGGAGTCATGGTAGACGAAAGTACCTGAACCTTGTCATACCTAAACTAAATATGTCAGAATAAACATCTACATGACATCTTGGTGAAGCCACAGTACCTATGTCACCAATGAAGTGCTCCATAAAGGAAGAATGCTTGTAGCATTTGTGGTTTCATCTAAATATGAAGAAAACCACTAGTGTTTATTGAATGCATATTATGTGCTGGGCACTTTAATTTATGCTTTACAGTTCTCACCATTTCCATGTTATAGATGAAAGAACTAAAGCACAAAAAGATTAAGAACTTGCCCAAGGGGGGGGCACCTGGGTGATTCAGTGGTTGAGCACCACCCTTTGGCTTGGGTCCTGATCCTGCTCCCTGCTCAGCGGGGAGTCTGCTTCTCCTTCTGCCTGTGTCTCTGCCTCTCTCTATGTTTCTCGTGAATAAACTCTTGAAAAATATAAAATAACACTCACCTCAATCAGGCATTACATTTCAAGTGCTCAGTGGCCACACAGAGCTATGGGCTACCGTGTTTCATAGTGCAGTATAGAGCATTTTTGCCTTTGCAGAAAATTCTCTTGGACAGCACTCAGCAGTGGCCTGACACTAGGCACTAAACCAAGAGAACTGATGGAGAAGCTGGAAATTAAAGGCTCACTTCTCTGGACTGTTTTTGGACTAAATTCTTGCATCACATAGGCTCTTTCATCCCCCAAATAAATTACCACGTGACAATAGATCATGTGTATTAATGTGTCCATTCTCAGTGGTCACCTCAAGGCCCCTCTTGTCATGGGCTCTTTGGGGGTACACACAGCCTCCACAGATGTACTACAGGGTCTTTTATTTGCATTTTTATTTTCAATTAGGCACAGTTCATCTGTGATATTAACTGTGAGCAGCTGTGTCTATGCAGGCACTATAAAGATAAAAGACCTCCTTTTAATTTGAACTCTGGTAAAGGACCTATTAAACAGCCATAATGTTAATTCATAAAAGAATGTAACAGCTTTTTATTGGATTATTTCCCCACCCTCTTGGTAAATTAACATTTGCAGACATTCAAACAGATGTCTTAAATACACATCATTATTAACATGAAAATGTGGTATTTTTATAAATTAAAATCAGATTCTGAACCGCGCAGGAGAGATCCTGATTCATAACTCCTTTTCAAACAAGAGCACTAAGTCTTACCACCAAACTAAGTAATCCTCCCACACACTGGGCAGAAGTAGGTATGTTAGTTTAAATTTGAAATGACACAGATTTTTAAAAATTATTTTAGAAAGTTTGAAGTTTTAAAGAGGAGATTCATTTCAGAGCAGCATTTGCATTCTCCTCCTTTTACCTACCCGTTGTACCTTTAGGAAGGAGTTGAATTGCTCTGTAAAAGTAACTAATTGCAAAATTGATTTCCAAGTCTCCATTTACACCACAAAGTCTAACTCATTAATTCATTGAGACAAGAAAGCTAAACCACCTCTTAACCTATCTTCATTGTCCAAGAGAGGGAAAAAAATCCAACTGCTTGTGATAAACCCAGCAAAGAGAATTTTGAGGCAATAAAGAAATGTTTAACAGAATTTTGCCCACAGACTTAGAATTTGCTGTCATACCTGTATCTTCATATTTATAATTATATGTGTGTATTATATATTACACACATAATTTTTCTAATTTTTCCACTTTTCCATCTTTCTTTTTTCTCTTTTCCAGCTTTCTAATTTATTTTTATTTTTATTATTTCTTTAAAGATTTTATTTATTTATTTATTTATTTATTTATTTATTTACTTATTTATTTATTTTAGAGAGAGCACATGGAGCAGGGGGAGAAGCTGTGGGGGGAGGAGAGGGGAAAGGGAGGGGAATCTCAAGCAGACTCCCCGCTGAGCACGGAGACTAATTCAGGGCTCAATTTCATGATCCTGAGATCATGACCTGAGTGGAAACCAAGAATCCGGCAGCTTAACAGACTGGACCACCCAGGTGCCCCAGCTTTCTAATTTCTTATTTTCATTTTCATATATATAGATATGTATATATATATATTTATGTATATAGATATACATACACATACACACACATACACACACACACACACACACACACTTGATACCTTGTCTTTGTACACAGTAGTGCAGAATGAGTAATGAGCAATAGATGAGAACTTAGAAATCCAGTCCTACCATTTACCTGGGATATAACATTTAAGAAGGTTTCTCAAGCTATCCCAAACCTTGGTTTATCTGCCTCTAAATGAGAGAGCTTGTCTCACAGCCTTGCCTACCTCACAAGTATATGTTAGGACCAACTGAAATAATGTATTAGGACCCCATTTATAAACCACATAGAGCCAGGCAACTTTACTATTGCAAGTTAAATTTCTCTGGTCCTTAAATATTGGTAAATTGAGTTAATTTTCATCTTGCCTGAGTGACTAGGAAATATGAACCTATTTTCTGTTTCCACAGGCTGGGCTAGGTGGGGCTTTCTCCCTCAACTCACAGAATGTGCTAATTCTCTGCTAATTCTTTGTCGGATATCAGACTAACACCAAGTACCCAGACTGGGGTGTGATGCTTGTGGCACTCCTTTTAGTCCATGTTTAGTTATTTTGATGAAGCTAACACTTTTTAATCCTTTCCCTTTATTTCTCTACTCGTTGCAAGCACAATGGAATTCGATTTAAAGATAGTTATATCCCTTTACTACACATAGCAGGATTTTGCGGAGTTGGGTACACAGGGGATCTATGGGCCTTTTGACATATTTTAAGAGATGAAAGAGTTGAATTTAAAGCCATTTCATTTTCAATAACATAAGCTCAAATAATTGTGTTTTCAACTTAAAGACAAATTTCATATATTGTGTATTCTGAGTGAGTGTTGCCTTGTTCTGACCTCAAAACAACTAATCCATTTTCCCTGGCTCCCTCAGAATGCCACTGCTATAAGCTCTACTGAATAATCTAATTCTGAGAAGCCACTTTAAAACTGTACGTTGCTGTCCTACCTTCTCCTCTTTTCAATTTTGTCACTACCTTCCTTGACACTCCCAGTTTCCTCCTGTTTTCCATTAAAGTCCTTACTTTTATTATATAACATTCTAGCATGGGAAAAAGATACCACATGGTTAACCAGAATTCTTTACAAGTCTATCATTATCCTATTCAGTTCCAAGAAACAGTAGTAAAAAGGCTGTGTGATAAAAAGCATATTGGAATTGCCTTTATTTTTATTTTTTCCCTCCCAGGATGCAGGTCAGGCCAGTTTGGACCTGACGGTGCTCCCAAGTGCCATTGTATCCACAGAGCTCACTGTACCCCTTGTGATGGGAGCTGCACTTGCCCCTGGAAGAGAATGGGCCCAACCTGTGAGGAAAATGATTTGGACGATCCTGAACAACCAAATACAGCTTTTCAGTGGGTGAATAGAATTTTGCCAGGGTTCACCCATGGTTCATCATCTTAACTTTGGCAGAGAAATGTACTTACTCAACTATCTTCAGCCCAACTTCGCCTGTTGTGAGGTGAAAAACAGGACGTCTCAACTTTATGGCTTCCAAGTATAAGTTCCTTTCTCTCTACCCTTCCCAATTGCTTTTTGCTGAAGAACATGCCCAAGAAATAGGGAATGTTTTTCCAAGATCCCAATCATAGTAACATTTTGGACTAATAAATAAAACTCTCTCTCTCTTTTTTTATATGCACAGGCGGTATTTAAATTTGGAAGTAAGAACTGCTTTTCAGTTCAGGTTGGACTGCACTGAGATATTCACACCTATTCACTGAAGACCTCAGTGGCTATTAAGTAGCTGGATCCTCTTTAGAAATGTCTAGAATTTCATCTATTTATTCTCAGTATCCTGCTTCACAACTAAGTCTGCTTTGGATTGCTAATGTATTGAATTTCAAACATGATTTTTGGTGTGGGAGACTATTAAGACTTTAGCCACATAAAAATCAGTGTAAAAATATGACGTGCACACTTATAATGAATCATCAAAATGTTTAGTGGTGTTCTCCCCATCACTGGTCAGCAGACAGGAAAAAAGTGAGTAGAAGGGATCAAGACAAGTTCCTAGCCAGCTCTGAGACACACAGAATTCCCAAATAGTAGGGCCTGCTGGGAATCATGTTTTTAATTGACATTGGTAATCTTCACCCAGATTGCTCATTCAGTTCAGTTTGGCTCTACAGCCATTTGTAAGCATGAGCCCTGTGATAAGTCCAAGGAAGATCCAATGATAAATATTATTGTATTTCTTGACTTCAAGTAATTAGTGAATATCTAAAATTTCAAGCTGTTGGTGGGATGCCTGGGTGGCTCAGCGGTTGAACATCTGCCTTTGGCTCAGGTCGTGATCCAAAGTGATCCCAGAGTTCTGGAATTGAGTCCCATATTGGGCTCCCCACAGGGAGCCTGCTTCTCCCTCTACCTATGTATCTGCCTCTCTCTCTGTGCGTCTCTCTCATGAATAAATAAATAAAATCTTAAAAAATGAAAAATAAATAAAAATAATAAAATAAAATTTCAAACTGCTGGTTAATTCACATTAGAAACAACAATTTTCTTGATTGGAAATGTTATTCCTGTTATCCATGCTTTACTGAGATAAAAATAGAAAATATTAAAATTGCATGACTAGATATTTGACTTATGCATAATGTCTAGAGTAGCTTTTTTTCAAAGATTTATTTATTTATTTTAGAGAGAGAGTATGAGAAAGAGGGAAAGGGCAGAGACACTCTTAAGCAGACTCCATTCTGAGCATGGAGCCCCACATGGGGCTCAATCTCATGATCCTGAGATCAGTACCCTGAGATCACCACTGGAGCCAAAGCCAGGAGTCTGGTCTGCTGCCCAACCAACTGCACCACTCAGGTACTCCTAGAGTAGCTTTTAAATCAAAACTGATTTAGGATAGAATTGACTGAAGGATTTATACAAAATTCTTGGCGTTATCAATTCAGTATGGTTTCTGAACTTAATGTTTCCTATATCTCAGTACATTTAATAGATATATGGCATATCTATAATAGGCAGCCATGCCAAATTTGATATTTTTAAATTACATGAAGGATTTGATAAGTAACTTTTTAAGATTTAATCTTAAAAGAGCCGTGATGATCTTACCTTTTTTTCTCTACCTGCAGTATTAAGAATTAAAGTTTTATGTTTCTATTTAAATTCATTTAAGGGGATCCCTGGGTGGCGCAGAGGTTTGGCGCCTGCCTTTGGCCCAGGGCGCGATCCTGGAGACCCGGGATCGAATCCCACATCGGGCTCCCGGTGCATGGAGCCTGCTTCTCCCTCTGCCTGTGTCTCTGCCTCTCTCTCTCTCTGACTATCATAAATAAAAATAAATAAACAAAATAAATAAATTCATTTAAACTATAACAAATCAGTTGAAAACTATGAGTATTCTGAGTACTTGCTCATTTTCCTTGATTTTTTTTTAAAGCTTCTCTTAGCTTCCCCATCGGACCTGCAAAGAGAATAAGACATATTAAAGCATCATTCTCTCTTGAGCTGCCATCCACTGCTGGACTCCCTTTATTTTGAGACTTAAAAAAACAGTGATTACAAAGAAAAGAATCAAGAAACTACATTTCTCTTCCTTACTAGAGATATTATCTCCTATTAAGACAAGAAATCTAGATATGGCAGGGGAAAAAAAAAGAGTAAGATTTCTTTTGATTGAATTTGTTTCCTTATATATTGCTTAACTTTTTATAAATGAGAAGCCATGTGTAAATATTAAGCACAGTTCTTGGCAAATGTCAGGCGGTCCATATATTATCTTCTTTCACCCCCTTTCCCACCCCAAGGTCTAAAACAAATTAGGAGAATGGGCAAGCAAAGTCAAAGCATGTGCTTGTACTTGCACCATCACATGACCCATTAGACAAATTGAATTTCACTTTCCTCCTTAAAACAGTCAACAGGAACAAATGCAAATGACTGTAGCCTCATTTCTTTACAACAATGTTTCAAGTTGTCTTTCATATCAAAAAAAGAAAATAGAGAAATGTTTAAACTCTGAAACATTTCCATTTTACCTTTAGCCACCTTGAAAAATCTTGATTCAAGCTGTACCCTATGAAAGTTAATAGTCATAGGGTAAGTCATCCCTCCAAAATAATTGTCTAGTCCTTCTACTTGAGGATGCTGACAGATGTATGAAAATCACTACAAGCAATGCCATTTCATTTGTGGACCAATATTTAATAAAAGTTTATCTTAAATAATTTAATAGCAAGAAAATTCAGTTTTAGATTTAGAAAATCATATAGCTGAATTTTAAAATTCATTTTAATAATTGCCATGTTAGAATGCTTCAAATTAAGAAAATAATATATATTGACCCACATTTCTGAATAAATAAATAAGGCTTATTTTTTACTCTTATAAGGATTTAGTTGAGCTTTCTACCTACAAAAGCTATTCATGTATTCATGTACAGTGAAGGGTGATTTGGCTTCCAAGAAATAATTTGCACAAAATTTTAATGAATTTAACTACTGTTTAAAATAAAGCATGATTTACTAGGCATACCTTCTTTAAGCTAAAGTCCACTGTCAAATTAGAGTCATTGTCATTGGGAAGAAATGATTTATATTACTGCTCTCATTTTTCCTCCCTGTATAATCTGCCCTTTGAATGCAGAAGTACTGACTCTAAAAGAAATTCATCCACCCATAATACCCGTTCATAAAAGTGCTTGCACTGTGATGGCTCAGGCTCTTTCCCTTGAAATGCAAGATCAGAGTGGGGATTATTATGCTTTTCTGCAATAATATAGCTCAAGTTTAAAGAAAAGTGAGCAGATGTATGGAAGCGTGCTGGCTAATTTGGAGTTTCAATCTCACATGCCTCAATCTCAAATGGATATACCATTTCAGTTTAACACCTAACTCCCTCCCCTACTCTTTCTAACTTCTACACTCATTTATTGAGTTTTCCAGATGAGACAGCTATTTGACACAGGTTAAATTATTTTTAGAGAACTTGGAAATCATTCCAAGAGTTAGTGGCAAGAATGGCATTTCCTTTGTTAGAAATAGCAAAGAGGGTTTGGCTTCTCCTGGGCCTCTTTCACCTTGGTTTCTCCAGGACCTGGTAATACAGATGTAGCAAGAATTTAAAAAAGCATTTTGATGAAGTGAACAAATAATAGCAACTGTCTACACTGTAGGAGTTATGTATGCCATTCAGTTGAAATAACTTTTCATGTTTCTATAATAGAAAAAAATCAAAGTAGCTGAGCTTTTAAAATAGATTTCAAAGTGATTCCAAAGTTTTGACCGTTTTAGCTAATCATTTGGAGACTATGTTCTTTTTTTCCTGCTTATATTTCACTTTTTCTAAATAAAAACACAAAATCCAATGATTAATGTCCAGGAAATACATTTAAAAGCAGTAGATACCTATTTTTTTTTACAATCTTCCAAATACATACTCTTTCATCTCTAAATCTTTTATCAAGATTACATGAAACACCATTTGATGATTTGTCATTTAATGTTTATGTATAAATAGCTCGAATTTCAAAGGATATCAATTAAATTAAATAATGAATATCAACATTTTAATTAATATTCTCCCACTGGATATCTTTCAAATACAGAGAAAGTTTAATAATAATGCATCCACTTAAAAAGGACCTAAGGTTAGGGGCTCCTGGGTGGCTCAGTTGACTAAGCAGCTGTCTTTAGCTTAGGTCATGATCTCAGGGTCCTGGGATCCAGGAGGACTCCCTGATCAGCAGGGGAATCTGTTCTCCCTCTCCTGCCCCCCATCCCTCACTCATGCTCTCTCTATTACTCATGCTCTCTCTATTGCTCACTCTCTCTCTCAAATAAATAAAATCTCTTTTTTAAAAATGGACATAAAGATATCTATGGAGTACAATCTTATTGCCCAGACTTCACGAGAAAAATTCAGCAAAAGTCCTTCAGACAAAAAGATTTATGTAAAAAATTGAATATTAAGTGCTTAAGTGTTGACAATATTGGTTTCTTGAAATGTAGAGTATTGGTTTGTGAATAAAATTCCATATGTAGGATTTGGATGGATATGGTAGCAAAGGATTAACATGAATAATGAACTTGTGATGTATTAGATATCTAAATGCTCAATTGGTGTTTTGAATCATTTATTAACTGAGAAGTACTTTCATTAGTGTCACTTTTTAACCATTGCCTAAAAAGCAACTTTCTGTATTTTAACTCTATCTTGAACTTCCTAATTCCCTCAAAAATATTTATTAAGTGTCTACAACACTAGATACTGTTAAAGGCATGAAAAAAAAAAAAACCTGTGGTGAACAAGATGGATGTGTTCCCTGCCTTCATAAACTTATAGTCTAGTAGATGACATGAGCCAACACGAGCAATGGTTTTTCAACATTCTTAGCTTTGCAATGAGTTTTATAGTTCATCAATCCTTTTATAGTTCACTAATCCTTTGCTAAGTCTATTTCTCACAAATCTGTTAATTCTTCTATATTAATACACACTTTGATAAGTCAAATGTATCCCACCTAACCTTAGAAATCTACACGGTAGATTTTACTCTTAATGCCACTACAGGAAATGAAATATTTTTTAAAAAAACTTGTGAAATACCATTTTACATTTTTAGAACACTGTATTATTTTTTACCATGTAAAATGGAAGTCTACTTTCAAATCTGTTATTGCAACTGTAATGGCATGGGAATTTCGGTAGTGGAAGTAGGAGGAAGAAAAGAATATTTCTTTTATTCTGACAGCTGTCGGATCTGTTCAGCATCCACCACTGCCTTCTCTTTTGGTCAAGAGAGTGTTTACCAGGGATAGAGGAAGGCTTTAGATGTTTTTAAGGATATTATTTTATTACAAAGCAAGTAATTCTCTCGAGTATTAAAAAAATATCTTGCTATTTTAGTGGTGCCTTAAAACAAGATTGATTGATTAATTAATTAATTAATTTTTATAGTGTGGCAAAAGACATACAGTGTAAAATTTACCATCTATATGATTTTTAAGCTTCAGTGGCATAAGTACATTCACATTGCTTTGCTAGAATCATCAAGGATTATTTCTTTTTTTTTAAATTTTTTTTTTTTTAATTTTTATTTATTTATGATAGTCACACACACAGAGAGAGAGAGAGAGGCAGAGACACAGGCAGAGGGAGAAGCAGGCTCCATGCACCGGGAGCCCGATGTGGGATTCGATCCCGGGTCTCCAGGATCGCGCCCTGGGCCAAAGGCAGGCGCCAAACCGCTGCGCCACCCAGGGATCCCAAGGATTATTTCTTTTAACATAGGAAGACGTCACTGATGCCAACTGAGTAACCTGTAGTATCCTCAGTGCAAGTTGTTGGTCTCCTTAAATGACTTAACTCATGTACTGCCTGTCCTTAGGAAAATCTTCATATTCTGTAAACATTTTGATTATTTCAAAGTATACTTCTTGTAAGTTTCTTCCTATTTGCAGGGCATTCTGAAGTTAATGCATTTTTCGCATTTAAACAATCATACTAAATAAATAAATTAATTAATTAATTAATAAAAATAAATAAATAAATAAATAAATAAATAAACAATCGTACTTTTCTGAGAGATCCCGTGACAAGAAGACCAATCATTTTTCACGATGTCTATCACAGTTGTAGCTCATCTACTATATTGTATTTCTAAACATACTGAAGGAAAAATTGACACAGTCAGCAAATTCATTTGACTCGATGAAATATTAATCAAACTTGTAATTCCATTTTGAACAACCCTCATGAATTTCTGAGATTTTGTACCCTTTTTCTATACCTGCTCCCTGGACTGCACTCTGGCCTTGAGGTGGTCATAGCGATGGTGGAAACGCTCCCAAAGCCTTGAGGCCACCAGCAGCATGTCCCAGTGAGTGTTCCATGGGATGCAGATTCATAGCATTTAGCAAGGAGAAAAGGGGCAAGAGAGAGAACTGCTGGCATGTTAGAATGAAAAAAAGCACCATCAGCTAAGTAATTCTAGGTGTCTAATTTCTTAAACAGAAATAAATAGTAGACTCTAATACAATACTTGTTAGGAATTCTAATATCTTGTCATGACTTGTGAGGTTTCAGTAGAAAGATTATGCAAAGAATTCCAAATTGTTTAACTAGGAATTCCTTTCTTCAGGAGTGTTTTGAAAAACTAGTGTTCCAAGGAACACCATTTATGAAAAATGGGAATAAATATATAATCGAGAGATCCCTTAGAAACATCCTTGGTCTAGATACCCTGATCACACATTTTTATGGTGTTTCTAGTAATTGCCTGAGAGAATTCTGAGCAAGGCCTATATTACTTTATAGTTTCCCATGGATTTGCTGTGAGCCAACAAATATTTCTCAAAATGGAGCTTTGGAAATGCAAAGTAAAATGTTGATAAAGCTCTTTTACAGAGGTCTTCCTTTCTTGCTTGTCTGATTAATATGAGAAATTGAGTAAATACTTTTTTTTTTGAGTAAATACTTTTTTAAACATTAAGGACAATTAGGAAGATGTGAAATAAATTGTATTTTTTAAATGAAATATTATAAAATTTTTATAGGAATATGTATTAGAAAATAAAAGACCAAAGTTTTACTAACATCTGGGCATTTTATAGTAGTTTTACATACCATATTTTGAATAACCCCTGGGGATTATTTAAATGATTTAAAAATTCCAAAGAGAATGTTTAGTAGTGCACTGGAATGAATATAATTTCTTTTTGAGAATTACTAAATGGTTACATGAGTTGTTGTCATGTCATAATTGAAGTGTGTAAATTCTAATAATACTAGAGTTATTATGATCTAAGTATTATTTGCTAATGATCCTCATATCATTTATTAAGTGCTTAACATAAATTATCTCCAGTTCTACGTGCACGCACACACGGATATACACATACACACAGACCTATTTATATTGTTGGTAAAAGGTTATGGAAAATTTCCTTTTGGATTACATATTTAAGACATTTTTGGTTAAAACTCTATTTAAAATCCCAGATTATTACAAATGAATGTACACAGTGCAATATTCAAAAAATCATCTTTCTCACTAACAAAAACCTCCAGTACTACGTTGACTTTGATATATATATATATATACACACACATATACATGTATGTATATATATATGTCAAAATACATATATATATACATGTATATATAAATTTTAAAACTAATAAATAGTGGTATGAATCAGTTCACATGGGATCAGGCTAAATAAAATAACCCTCTATTCATACTTGGAGATGCCATTATCTAGCTATGTTACAGAAAAGCAACCAAAACAAGGCAGCAACACTAAAACAGAGTAGAGGATCTTTCATTACTTGGAATCATAGAAGGACAGAGTTGGAAAACAGCTTAAAGCTCCTCTGTCTTTTTGTTTTACAGGCAAGGAAACTGAGGCTCAAAGAAAGTCTTTGTTTTGTTTTTCATCTTTTGCTTTCTGATGGTTGCCTTTTCTGAGACATGTGAGAAATTCTTTTGGCTGGAAGGGTCAGTGAACTTTGCTTGACAGATCCCTTTGAATCCTCACTGTAGTATCACAGAACTTCCAAACTTGCAGTGTCTTCCTTTTTTGGATATTCACATTTTATCTGGGAGCAATAGTTAAGTACACATATAAAGAAGCCAATGAGAGGTACTAATGATTTCACTGTACTTCAAGAAAAATAATATGAATTTTAAAGGTTTTTATATCTTCTTCAGCATATATTATTCAAATTTTATATTTTGAAAGGCTGTTTAGTCTACAAATTTTAAGAGTATCTTATTTTGTCACTGGTACCAATCTCTGTAATGAACGATAAGTATAATTCCTAGATTTAAGCCACATATACATGAATACTTCATTTAAGTTAATCTTATACATGCCAAAGAAACTTATAAGAAATATTTTTGGTTAATACACACACTTGTACCCATAAGGAAAAGTTGCATTAACGTTTTCTCCCCCATGGTGCGAGAGCATCGGGATAGAAACCCCAGAGATACCAATGCATCTCTTCTGTAAAAATGTAACTAACCAAGTACACTGCCTTATATTTACTTACTCAGGAATTCAGAGAAATTTAAATAATTCAATAAAAATGATCTGAATATGTATGTACTTCTAAAGCAATGGTTACCAACTTTGACCAGGAAGCAGAACAACTGAGTATCATAGTATTCAAAGTAGAATTTGAATTATTGCATTATTTAATCATATTACATGAGTTGGAATCAATACTGCTTAGAAAACCATAACTCTATTATAGGTATATAAAACAAAAATCTTAAACATGAATATATAACCACAAAAATTTATTAACTGTTCAATTTAGGCACAATCACCTTTCCAAGAAATTCTATCAATACATATTTTATGAAACTTGGACATTCACTTTGTCAGAGCCAAAAATTCTTGAACATCAATTTTTTAAAAGAGAAATTTTAGTGATCAAAATGTTAAAAAGAAAATCCAATCAAATGTGAAAACTTGGAAATGACTGGCCATATTCAACTAAATGATGGAACACTTCTTTATGCTTTCACCACACGATCATAGAGTTTGAGAACTGTCACTTCAAGGTCTATATTATAGCTTATGGATCAGTAATTTAAATAATAGGTAAATATGGTGGCTGTATTTCAGTCTCTAAATGTGTAATTTTTTAAAAATAGGGAACCTAAAACTATATTCAATCATGTACTTTTTAAAACCAACTTATGTATCATAAAAATCATGCTTATTTTAAATAAATGTTTTTATGATATTTTGTGATGATGTATGTGAAGAGTCATAAGCGTAACTGAAATATTACTTTTGGAATGAATTGTTTAAACTTGAGAAATCAGTAGCTAGTTATAAAAAAATAAAAGGTTAAATATGCCTGATATTTGTTAGCTCCCCATCATTCGATTTGACAATGTCAGTTCACTGATTGATATGATGTCTTTTCCACTCTGATTATTTGTAAGTATTTACGGTGACAACTCAATCTTTTCAAAGGCTTTCCTTTCTCTCTCTCTTTTTTTTTTTTTTTGCTTTGTCAGTTCTTGCATTTATAGGTATTTTTCTCTTAGTTGTTTCATCCTGATTTCTTTTTTTTTCTTCTTTGTAAGCAATAAGAATATTTTATCTTTTGTAACTCACAGGATTGGTGCCAAATTATTTGTTCATGAGGGAATACTTCTTAGACACTAAAGTATTATATATATGTTATTATCCTTTACATCATTATTTAATCACGCAAAATGCAGTGAATCAACTGGCTCAGTGTGTAGATAAAGTATTTTTAACAGATGTTTTTTCTCAAACTGATTGTGTGCGTTTATCTTTGGGTAATGAAAATAATTATATAATTGGTTAATGACATTTATCACTTTCTTAATATATACCAGACACTGTAATAAGCACTTTTCAAACAATTTAATTAATCGTCAAAATAATTATTTGGTAGATATGAGTTTGCATCTGATTTTTCTTTTTAACAGTTGAGAAAGTTGATACCTAAAGTAATCAGATAACTTGCAGAGGTCCTATGGCTCCTAAGTGGGACAGAGTTCAGGTTTGCCTGATTCTATGAGCCAAGCTCTGGACTATGCTATGCAAGCAATTCTAAAATACTACCATATAGACTGAAAATCTATCTCTGAAAATGTTAGAAGTAATTAAAATTTAGTAAATTCAAATAAGGTTGCATTCATTTTCCAGATGCTGATTCAGACACATGGAATCAGTCGCATTTTCAACCACCATTATTTTCCTGTATCAAAATGCATGTGTGTATTCTTTTTTTGACATGTACATAAGAAATTAATAAACAAGTGGTATCTCTGGGTGACCTTAACTTTTTTTTTAAGATTTTATTTATTTATTCATGAGAGACACACAGAGAGAGGCAGAGACACAGGCAGAGGTAAAAGCAGGCTCCCTGCAGGGAGTCCAATGTGGGACTCAATCCCAAAACCCCAGGATTATGCCCTAAACCAAAGGCAGATGCTCAACTCCTGAGCCACCCAGGTGTCCCTACCTTGACTTTATACAAAAAACATTTACACAAATTTCACCTGTAGCTTGTTTTCCCCCGGTTCTCAACCAGATTCTTAAAAATCACAATTAAAAAAAATTCTTTGAGTAATCTAAGATATTGGATTTTTTGGTTCTTTGCTTGCAACAGTATTTCCAGGTGACTTTTGCCCCTATTTATCTGTCCACCTAACTTCAGACATTTGTTACAGACATTCTTTGCTGGGACAAGGGCATTAGGTTTTCTTTTCACGTTTGTGGGAATATAATACTCTTTTTTCAGGACTCACAGGGATAGAGCTTACATTCTTCATTTAAAACTTTTGATGATGGCTCTTTGCACTAAGCAATCCATCATCTCTACCATACCCTTCCCACTTACGTTTCTACATCCATTCCACCATATGCCTTCTAGCCACATCGAAGAATTGCTTTACCCCTGAACTTACCACACCTCCATACCATTCCCTCTGTTTGAAATCCCTTTTATTCTCTACTCAGTGAATTATTCATCCTTAAAAGATCATTCAAAGAGTCTTACCTCGCCCAAACCCCCACCCAAAGGATAGAGAAGTTTTCTTTTCCAACTTCCACAGCACAGAAGCTGGCACATAATGGAGAGAAACAATGATTTATGGAATTGTCAACAGCATTAAAAATGAATTAGAGACTGATCTACCTGTCAGGAGGCCTCTTCTCTCTTACAAAATTTAGAGCTCCTTGTTTAAATTTCAAACACTCATTTCCCTTGTGGCTATAATTGGCTTGGACTAGCAATAGCCAAATGAACATATGTGGACAGTAGATGCCAAATAATGTGATTTTATTGAAATATGCATGTGGCTTTTTTGTTGGCGGGAGAGTATACTGCTATCCCACCATATATACTTAGTTCAAAAAAATGCAGCATAAGGAAAAAACCAGATCCCATCTGCCAGGCAAAATAGCTATAAAGTGGAGAAATCAGATTTTTAATGAATCCATTGAGAGTGACTTGAGTTATTTTTTAATGTAAGAGCAAATAAACTCTTGAGCAGAACTGCATAGCCATGTAGTATTCTTTTAATTTATAGCTAGGCCAAGTCCAAATCCTGGTTTTAGCTAAATTAGAATGTTCCCAGAAGAGAGAATGATTAGACAATGCAAGTGGGCTTATACTGGCCTTCTAAAATCTGGCTCACAGTCTAAGGGGACTAGAATTCCATTCTCAATTCAAGACATGTAAACACTTCTCTATATATTCATGAGATTCACTGCACAACTTGGCTAGATTTTTCTGTTTTCTTTAGCACATTTCCACAAAAACAAGAGTGTTGCTCTTCCATATTCTAGTCTGAAGGAGTGTGGGATAAGGGCAAACACCTGTTCTTTCTTCTTTTTTGGCCAACATTTTCTGTCTCCATTTCTGGACTTCCATTTTATCAATGTTTTTGTTCCCTTTTTTACTAATAGAATTACTTGAAATATAATTCATTCATAGGATTTAATGGCTAACAAAGGAAGGACCTCTACTGATAATGATTAATGATGAGGTACATCATGTAAAGGCCATACATCATAAACAATCAGAGGTTTGGGAACTTATCACTATTGAGATATGTTTCTTTAATATTTCAAAACATTCTTCTTCACAGTAGGATGGAAAATTTTGCAGAAACATGACCTTGGATCTCATGTGTGTCCTGTACCGAGTATCTTAGACAGTGGTTTAACATGTCTGTCCCAAGAGGGAATAGCTGTGTGATTCAAGCAAAATACCTACTACTTTATATTATTTGTTTATTTTATCCTAGTAATGAATTTTATTTATTTATTTATTATTTATTTATCTATTTATTTATTTATTTTGGTTTCATGTTTTTATTTAAATTCTAGTTAGTTAACATATAGTGTAATATTGGTTTCAGGAGGAGAATTTAGTGATTCATTATTTAGATAATACCCAGTGCTCATCCTTAGTGTCTTTCTTAATACACTTCGCCCATCTAGGCCATCCTTCATCTGAACAGAGGACAAAGTGAAGTGAAGATTCAAAGCTACCAAGAAGATTAAACAAAAATGGAGTGCAATACCTGCACCATATAGATTCTCATTAAATGTAAGTGGAACCTGGACTGTTTAGTCTAAATCTCTTAATAGCAATACCATTGACAATAATAATAACACATTCTAACCTAGTGCAGAAATCTGGACTAAGAGGTGCATATATTAGTTCTCCTAATACTCCTGCAATAGCTCTTCTGGTAGTTACTCTTGTAGAGAGCAAGTCTGCCTGTGCCCTTATATAATTGTAGAGAGCGAGTCTGCAGTCTCTTATAAATACTGTCTTGTATAGGACAGTACTTCCCAAATAAAAAATCGAAACATGGGAAGTGGTCATGGAAAGTTGAACACAATATGTTTGAAACTAGAGGCTTTCTCAGAAAATAGAGAATTAAGAATTACAGTTTTCCGTTCTATGGCATATCTTTATATTCCAGAATAAAAGTAAAAAAAAATCACATTTTATTATTTATCAAGGAAACACATTCAAAGGGCTAAATCAATCCTCTAGTATTTATGCCTTTGAATAGAATAAGTTTTCTAAATATCTAAACTGCCCAGGATTCTAAATATCTATATTCTGCTATTTTTACTAGCAGAAAAATGGCTATTGGTGTTTGGAACAAAGTTTCTAATACTGTTTGGTTCCTAAAAGAATGATATTACAAAAATATTTCCTGCCAATCTAAAGCCAAAGAGAGGTGAGGATGTTACACTCATTAGGGATTGCACAAGGGACAGACTGAACTAGGAGACAGATGTCTGGTAAGCTTGGTCACAGAATCCCTTGGGCCATATTTGAGTAAGATGGTATGGAAATTGATGAAGTGGAGAAAAGAATGGATAATATGGATCATGTATAAATGCATGATCAGATGAGTTGTAGAAATCTGAGCCCATCTTATCCTTTGTGATTTTTCTTAAACCCTGCAAACCCCAAGCCAAGGAAACTCCACCCTACTATTTATGGTACATTATTGATACATCGTGGTAAATTAGACAAGTCACTATATTATGTAATTTCTGAGTCTATTAAAATCAGAAGTGTTATCACAAGAAATTGACTGTTCCTTTAGCATTGTTTCCAAGGGCAATTTGCCCCAATGAGTCCTTGGACAATCCAGCATTTTTTGTCAATATGGGAGGAAAGTGAGAGTGAGGTAGGGGAAAGAAAAGAGGAAAAGAAAAACTAAGACTTCTGACCCCTAGAGTGTTGGGCAAATATGTTAGCAATGTTTAAAGTAATTGACTCCAAGTGTTGAAAGGACTTTAAGAATCCCGTAGTCTTAGTTCTCACTCAACATCAATGCTATAACTGTATGTCTGATATCCATCCAACTTCTTTTTGAATATCAATTTCTTCTCTGATTGCTAGAAAGGTCTTTCTTAAGACAAGTGCTGACTCCATAAAACTTCTAGTCTTTGGAAAATAAGTCTTGATACTCCTCTACCTGAAGAGTCTTACAAATGGTTAGAGCCAGTCTTCATGTTTCATTACTCCTTTTTTCTCCAGGTGAAAAATTGTCAGTGCTTTCCCAGCTCCTGATATCATTTGCCAATCTCTTCTGAAAGTGTCTCAAATTAAGTGAGTATTTTTCATAATTGCCAAAGCTGTAGTTGTTTAAAATATATTACTATGTAAAACTTACTATTTCTCTCATGATTATTTAAGGAATATATATTTATTGAAGCAAATCACCTATAATCTCACCCCTGAAATAACCACCATTTATGTTTTCATGTACTTCCTTTCATCTTTATACATTTTGTATTGTTTTATAAAATAGATTATATATACATTTTGTTTTTAATGCTTTGTTTCTAATGTTATGGTCTGAGCAATTTCCTATTTCCTTTACACTCTTTGAGAAGATGTCTGTAGCAATTCATCCTAAATCCAGTATTCTAAATTATATCCTGATAATATCTTCTTTTTTGACCCTTTCACCCTAAGTATCTTCAGAAATTCTTTTTTGAAGCACTTAATCAACATCAGAACTATGGGTTTAAAGACGTTGTACTTGCTAGGTAATCATTGATAACAAAGCACTTCAGGTACAATAGAAAGCCAATGTTTTTTATTTTGAGAGTTGGTTTAAACTGAGAACACTTCTTTCTTTGTTGACCAAGTCTTCCTTTTTGAAAAGACGCTTCTGAAGCAGATTAAAAAAAAATTGCGCTCTCCATTCAGAAGGTATTTAATCTTTGTATTCTCATGGTGACAAACTGAGTGCCATTAGCCAAGGAGACTCTCCCCTGATGACAGAGGTGGATCCCCAGTGAAAGGAATCAAGTAAAGGTGAGGCAGCACAAGGCTTTGTAACCATAGTTACTTTAAGTCTAAGATTATAAACATATTGCTTCCATTATGAAAGATGCATTAACATTCCTTTATGTCCAGTCTTAGAAACCTTGTTATCAAGGCTAGCCTGTTTACTTAGTTATCTCTTAAGAGATGGCTAGGCTTAATTAACACTTAAACATTAACCTTGAAGATAGTCCTAGAAAGTGGCCAGGGAGTGGGGATAGAACTCTTTGAAAGTGGGATGGAGTGATCTCAAAGAAATACTCAAATTCTGAGAGAAGCAAAAGCTTTATCTTATGAGCCTCTTCAAGAATTTGCTTCTACTGACCCAGAAAATTCTGGAAATGACCTCCTATATCTTTATACATGCACCTGAATGAAGTGAACGGTGAAATGGGAGTACTTTAGAAAGCAATCCTTAAAAATAAAATTGCTATATACTTTGCAGCTAATCATTCATCTAGTTCTAACAGATGTTTTCTTGTAAACGGTAAAAAATATTCACAGTAAACCACTGGAATGATTAATATATTCATAACAATAAGGTAGTATATTCTTTTATGACTAGGCTGTCACCACATTTGGGGAAACTGCTGCCTCAGATTTTTTTCTGCCTTTGTAGCAAACTTCCTGACAACCGCACAATTTTACCATTTGCATGAGAAGAGCCTGGCTATTGTAAATCATTATTATGGATGTATTATTGTACTGTTGCTATTTCCATGGAGTTTTTTGGAGAGAAGACACACCAGGATGAGTTGTTCCTAACTATTTATAATAAATGTCCAGGGTAAGGAGTTTTCAACTGGCTTTCCAAAAATATTCTAAACTCTAGGGTGAGCCTTTTTCGAGATCTTTTCTAAAGTTTCTTTGTCCCTGGTAAAGCATTAGGAGAAACCTAACGCTCTCACAAAGTAGGACTATCTCACTTAATGTGATAATCATCCCCAACTTGACTCCCAATGCTTACTTGACTCCTATGCATGCTGCCGAAATGAGCTCAAATATAATTTTCTCAAAGAAACCTTCTGTTTTTCTGCAATAAATTAACTAGTCCATCACCCATTAACTGATCATGCTTTATACCCTCACAGTATCCTGAATTTCTTCATGTGACCTAGCAAACTTTTAATTCTTACTCAATGCTGGTCTTCTCCCTCACGTTTAAAACTACATCAAAACAGAGACCTAACTATATGTTCTCATTGCTCTCTCCTCACAACCAAAGATAGTGCCTTGCTTAAGGCCAGCCTTCCATAAATATTTGCTGAATTAATAACATTAATGCGTTAGGCATACTGTACTGGGGTCCTTGAAGCATGAGTTTTTCCATAACATCACTTTACTAGTTTTATCTGAAAAAGGAGATGAAGAGTGGATCTCCATATTTTGAAATGCAAAATCTGGAATGTCTGGATTTAGGTACACTCTATGGTTAGTGAAAAAGTCTGCTGTTTGGGGGAAACTCAAGGCTTTCTCCTTTTCTATCCTGTATTCCACCTCAGGAGGAAGATAAACGTGAAGAAAGGGCAGTATTGGGTCAGTATCATAAACAACGGCATAAATTCCTCCATGTGACAATAGAAGAAGTTAAAACATCTTGTGATCCAATAATAAATTTTCTCTGTAATTGGGAAGAAATTTTCATGCTCTTGGTAATTGAGAATACATACTTTAATGGAGAAAAATTAAGACCATATGATTAGAGGAAACCTTTACAAAGTATATATTATTATTTCTATTTATCTGAACCAGGATCCTTGCTTTGTTATAGATAATGTGCTAATACTGTTTTGCTTTGTTTTTAAGAGAAATTATATAGTAAAAATTTTAAGTTACCTTCTATGTGCAGGGTATTGAATTACCTGTCCCAGATAATTACAACACAGACTGGAGAGAAGAGACAACACTCCTTTGTAAAAATAAAACAATAAAAATAAAAAAATAAAAAAATAATCCAAATAATTTATGCAGAAACTCCGCCCCAAAGGAGGTGGAACATTACTCCCCATTACTTAAGTATTGGTAGTGCATAGTGAATTCTTTCCAAAGATATCGTGTGTGTGTGGCAGGGGGTGGGGGGGTAAAAAAAACTTTATAGAGAAATCTTATAAATACCACTTCAGCTAGGTGATCAAGGTTAACATCAGCAGTGATGTCATGTTGGTGGTATGATGTGATGAAAACAATACCTTACTTCTTTAATCTTTCCCAAAACTTGCCATCCCGGTCTAATCATGAGGAGAACATCAGCCAAATGCCAATAGAGGGATGTTTCACAAAACACTGACCGGTCTTCCTAAAAAATGATCACGGTCGTCAAAATCAAGGAAAGTCAGAGATTGTCACAAGCAAAAGAAGCATAAGGAAACATTACAACTAAATGTCACATGGTATCCTGGATGGGATGGGACACTAGTTAAAAACTAAGGAAATCTGAGTAAAAGTGTGCACTTTTAATCAATAATAATTTTTAAGTCTAAAATTGTTCTAAATTGGAAAGTTTATTAAAATGACTTATCAGCCTTAGAAATCTTACTAGATTTAAATTCTTGTGGTCAAAAGTTGAATCTTACTTATACGCGAGTTGTTTTTAAAAGAATAGGGACTGTCTTAGTTTCCTAGGGATGACATAATGAAGTATCACAAACTGTGGCTTAAACAAAAACATCGTCTCGCAGTTCTGGTAGATTGAAGTCTGAGATGAAGAGGTCAGCAAGGTTGGCTCTTTCTGAGGGCTATGAGGAAAAAAAATCTGTCCCAATCATCTTGCCTACACTCTGATGGTCTGCTGGCAATCTTTGACATTCCTTGGCTTGTAGAAGCAGCACCCCAATCTCTGTCATTATCTTCACATGGTTTTCCGTGTGTGTGTGTGTCTGTGTGTGTCTGCTTCTGCTCAGATTTCCATTTTATAAAGGAACTAGTCATATTGAATTAGGGTCTACCCCAATAACTTCAACTAAAGTTGCTCATCTGCCAAGACTCCATTCTCAAATAAAGTCACGTTCATAGGTACCGGGTACTTTGAAGATTCTTTGGAGGGATGCAGTTTAACTCATAACAAATACAGTCTTTGAAATCTAAATGTCTGTTCATCTAGGAAATCACTTCACTTATTGTGTGACCATATGAAAGTGGAAGTATTTGGATAGTATTTATATTTTCTTATAAGCCTGTAACTGCTATTTACTGCAAGTGATCCTGGAGTTAACAAACTACTGGTCCTTTCATAGGGCCAAAGGATTTGAGTTGACAAAATCACAGCTAAACTACAGACATAACATCCAGCTACTTCTTAAACTGACAAGAATTTTTAAGCTCAAATAAATACAAGTACATTGAATTTGGATATATGCATATTTCTCTCTTATTGGTCCCATTCCACTTCTCCATCTGCCCTATTCCCAACCATGTTCAATAGACAAAGTGTTCAATTATTATTGTAAAACACAAAACTGATCAATCATATAGAAGTTTTCAAAACATAGTTCCAAAAAACCTGCCCAGTCAAGCCTTTTGGCAACAATATGCAGGTAGTCAGGAGCACTGTCAATGAAGTAGATTATGGACTCCACTAATGTGGGCACTTTATCCTATCTCCCTAACCTGTTATAACAGCTATGCTGCTATTATCCGTTTTTAAGGCTAATTCCTCCAGTTGGGCTTTGAATCACATGACTTCAAAGAGACACACATTAAGCAATATAAGTAAGTAAAATGCATTATTTTAGAGAGCATATTAAATCATTCTAAGGGCTAAGAAAAAAAAGTATGGGAAGACAACATGAAATGATGTCAGACTGTGAAATTTTAGATAAGATGTCCAGGGATGATCTCACTGAGAAGGTAACTCTCCACTGGCAATCTAAAAGTGAAGAACTAAAAGAAATGAGAAATTCAAGTATGTGGCTATGTGCAATGAGACAACCAATAATATTCCAGGTAGAGAGAATAGGTCATGTGAAAGCATTAAAGAGAGGGCATACCTGGCATGTTTGAGATCAAGGTAACTGGAACAAAGAGAATGAAGGGAAAAATAATAAAAGATGAAATCTGAGAGATATCAGGGAACCAGATCACCTAGGTGGTTGTTCAACATAGTATTTTGGTTTTTACATTGAGTAATGTGGAAATCTATTGAACTGCTTTTGAAAAGGGGAATAATAAGAAAATAACTATGCTTTCTGGGTAGAAGATAAATTACAGAGAACTAGGGACAGAAGCAGAGAGGCTGAGGGACTGGGACTATGGCAACAATCAAGGAAAGGGAAGATGGTGTCTAGGATGTCAAGAGTGGAGTGGGAAGAAGTTATTAATTTTGGATATAATTTCATGAAGGATGAAGAGAATTTCCTCATGCAATGGATGTGACAAGTGAGAAAGAGAGAGAAGACAAAACATTGTCAACATGTATGAAGGAATTGAATTATTATTTAACTGAGATGAGAATGACAACAGAAGGAGCCACAACTTTAATGCGGAGAGGCAGATGTCAGGAGGTCAGTGTTGGGCATGTTAAATTTGAGATGCAATTATAGTTTCAAGTGGAAGTGTTAAGTAGGATGTTGGAAAGTTAGATTCAGAATTTAGGTAGAAACTGCAGGCTGGAAGCAGAGAGTTTTGATCCATTAGCATACAGGTATTGGAAACCATGAGACTACATGGGATGACTTAGTAAGCGTAGGCAGAAAAGAGAAGTGGTCCAAGAACTAAGCCCTGGATGCTCAAGCATCTACTAAATTTCAACTTTCTTCTGATGTTCCTTTTGTGCATTTTCTACAGTCATCTGCTCTGTAAATAACCATAAATCCTGGTTATTGCTCTACTGTATGTCAAACTTACAAAGCTACAGTATTTAAGAAAGCATGGTATTAGTTTATAAAGAAGTAAGTAGATCGAATGGATAGGATCAAGAGCTCATCAACAGACTGGTGTATATATGGACATGTGATGTACACCATGTGGGGAATATGGCCTTTCCAGCAAATGATATTGGAAAATTGGCTATGTATAGAAAAAAAACAAAAGTAACTTAGCCGTCCTTCACATTTTATATAAACATCGATGAATTCCATATATATTATAGATTTAAATGTAAAAGGTAGTATAATAAAACATGTAGAAGATAATATAGGAGAATAAATTTATAATATGTAATAGGTGAAAATTTCTTTTTTTTTTCTTTTAGCGAGAGAGAGCAAGCAAGCATACAGAGGAGGAGAAGCAGAGGGAGAGGGAGAGAGAAAATCCTTAAGTGCCTCCTAATGTAGGGCTTGATCCCACGACCTTGAGATCACGACCCAAGACAAAACCAAGAGTCAGACACCCAACTGACTGAGCCACCAAGGTGCCCCTATAGGTGAACGTTTCTTAAATAAGAAGGAAAAGTACTAACATAAGGAAAAGATTGATAAATGGAGGTTATATATTAAAATTGAACTTTTCTATTCATCAAAATATACCATTAAGACAGTTTAAAAAATCAAGAGGAAAAGATGCTTTCAACACTTATTACTAGTAAAGACCTTTTTTCCAGATTATATAAAGAACTCTCACAAAAATAAGGAAGAAGCAGACAACCAAATAGGAAAAAAAGGACAAGAAAACTGAGAAGTCACTACATGTACACACACAATGATAGCAAGTATCCATCACATATGAGATATATGAAAAGATATTCAACTTCATTAGTAGTTAGGAGAACACAAATTAAAATCTAAAGAATGGTTAGATTTTAAATGATGATAATAATAATAATAAATATTAGGGGACAAAGGGAATTCTCACATACAGGTATTGGATGGTACAACTACCTTGGAAAAATATATCTACTAGAGTTGACCATATTTTATGGTCCTGTAATTTTGCTCTTTGATATATACTCAAGATAATGAAGAACATATGTCCCAGAAGACATGTACAAGAGTGTTCATAGCATAATGTTCATTATTACCATAGTCAAGACTGGATAAAATGTCGTTCAACGATATGGCTAAATAACCTGTGGCATAACCATGAATGAATGGATGTAATGTTGAGTAAAAGAGGCTAGGAAAAAAATTGTATTAATAATGTATTATTAGTTAGTAATATATTATAAATCATGTATTCCTTTATATATAATACATGAACATATATACATACTTGTAACATATACATGTGTGTATTATATATAAAAGAATACATAATTTATATATATATATACACACTGTGTATGATTCAATTTAAATGAAGTTTAAAAATAGCATAAACCAGAGTGCTTAACAATCCATATTTTGGTGGTATCAAGAAAAAGAAGGAAATTAGTATCAGGACCTTCAAAGTATTGGTAATTGTGAGAGAGAGGGAATGATTGAAAGAGGGTGCACAAGGGGGCCTCCCAAGCACTGACAGTATTTATTTCATGGTCCTGGTGACAGTTACACAAGTATTCACTTTATGATAAACAACTGAACTCTCAAAAAAGAAAAAAAAAAGAATTGAATTAGTGAAGTGAAAGAGCAATTATGAGTTTTTGTTGTATTTACCATATTAAAAGAGTCTGCTTACTGCAGTGTCATATGTTTCTTTTGATTTGATGTTTGGGTCAACTCTAGAAATCAGCAGAGCACTGTAACAGAAAATAAAAGAGGGATACAAAGCAGCATGATCATATCAGACCAAGACGAACCTGCAATCAGGGATAGCACTAACACTCTGATTGATAGGCAATGTGATCAATCCTGGAACCACCCCATGAATCAAAAAAGAAAGTATCCTGTAATCAATTATTAATATCTATTTTCTCACTCCATCCAGCCTGCTATAACATGACAGACTAACTTGTAACAACAGTAACTTATCACTCACAGTTCTTTATGGAGGCTGGGAAGACCAAAATCAAGGCACCAGAATGGTTGCCTTCTGGTGAGGACCCTCCTTCTGGGTCATAGCACATGTGTCATCATGTGCTGAAAGGGGCTATGGAGCTTTGTGGAGCCTCTTTTGTACAGCACTAATTCCATTCCAGACACTTCCATCCTCATGATCTAATTACCTCCCAAAGGCCCCACCTTCTAATACCATGAAATTGGACATTAGGATTTTAACACAAATTTGAGGGTGGGGAACATAGATATTTAGACCATAGCACCTATAATTAGTAGATATTTGCCATATTTGTCCTACATGATACAATTCCCAGGAAACAGACTAGCTCCAAGTCCTGCTGAAAGATGTGTTTGAGGACAGAATGGTTCAATTAAGGCTGGACTTAATTAAGAAGGAGCCTCAAGGGGTGCCAGGGTGGCTCAGTTGGCTTAGAGTCCATCTCATGGTTTCGGCTCAGGTCATGATCTCAGGGTCAGGAGATTGAGCCCTGTGTCTCACTGAACATGGAGTCTGATTGGGATTCTCTCTCTCCCTCCCTCTCATGCTCTCTCTAAAATAAAAAAAAAATAATAATAGAAGCCTCAAATGTGCATATAAACTCAGCCTGCATTACTTCTTCTGAATAAAAACAGAGTATGTGTATTTTGAGGGTAAGTGTGTGTGTGTGTGTGTGTGTGTGTATGCGTGTGTGTGTAATGGGGTGGTGTAGAATGTGAGGTGAAGCGTGATTTCTCAGTAACAGGAAATCATTAAGTACCTACTCAGCAGAGAGGGAGGTTTGTAAAGTTGACTTGGAAACCAAAGATTTCTCTTAGGATAATTTTTTTATATTTGTATATAAAAAGTGCTATTGACTTAGGATAAATATTGAAAAATAACTTGGAAAAAATAATGGAAATGACACCAAGTTGGAATCAGAGCCTCAGTTTCTAATTTCAGCAATGTCACTAGTTAGGTGTGTGAACTTGTGTGAATCACTTTTCTTCTCTGGACCTCTGCCTCTTTATCTGCCAGGTGAGCAATTAGGGCAGAATGGTTTCTACATTTCCTTCCAGCTCCAACAGTCTGTAATTCTCTGACAGCCACCATTTGAGTAAGTAGAGAAACTGTAAGCATTTAGCGTCAGGCTTTTGTGACATGAAGTTTGTTACTTAGCCTCCCAGAACCTCATTTCCTCACCTGTAAAATGAGGGTGATTATATATATATATATATATATATACATCATTTCATTGTGAAAGTAAAAAAAGTAAAAAAAAAAAAAAAAGATAAAATTGTCAATTGTAATCAATGATGTCCACTGCCTGGACATGAATGAGCTTCCAAAAATGGTAAATTACCATTAGGGCTCAAATCATCTGTGTGAAACTATCTTCCCCGCTTTAGACTCCAGAAGTCGCCTTTCTGTTGATCTCAGCACAATTAGCATCTGAATCAACCATTTGATAACCATGCCATCATGTGACATCTCTTCCACTTATGTATTAAATATTACCTAAATATTATATTATTAGGAATGATATTAGTGACCATTTACCTATTACCCACTATGTGCCAGGCACTGTATTAGGTAATTGCATACAATCCTCAGAGCAGCAATGTAAGGTAGGTGTTTCCTTGCTTGAGGGTTAGGGCCAGGTTATATTTCATTAAATACCCGCACAACACCAAGCACAGTACCTTGACCACAGTAGACACTCATTACATATATTTTTGATTGACTGAAATGTGGCAGTAGGGTCCCCTGCATCTCCCTCTAATGTATGTAGTCATTTGATTTATAAGAAATTTCTGTCCCTTGCTGTGGTCAGCTATTGAATTTATGTTTGACAAGAAAACCATAGAGTTTGGCAACTCTGCAGTGATAGGTGATGTGTGATTCATTTGGGGGAAGAATAGACATTTTCTATTCAGACTTTGAATTCCTGGGTCTTATGGTTAGTTAATCATGTCTATAGGAATGCATGACTGAACAGACAGATTCAAAGGTAGGAGACTTTAATCTAAATTACTCCATTGTGTGCTTCCAGATATCATCTTGTTACCCATTGGTAATATTTTCTATAGCCACTGCTCGAATGTATGAGATGAATACAGTCGGTGTTTATTCATCTTAAGAGAAATTCTGTAGTACAGGAAGCACGGTCCAAGCTGGAAGCAGTGGGTACCTAAAACCCAGAACATTATG
This sequence comes from Canis lupus familiaris, assembly GCF_011100685.1. NCBI lineage: Eukaryota > Metazoa > Chordata > Mammalia > Carnivora > Canidae > Canis > Canis lupus. The sequence continues at coordinate 33,867,018 of NC_049255.1, forward strand.
ACCCTTCAAAGCAGCCAGGATATTCCCCCAATAAGTCATATCTGTTTGTGTCCCCAGGAAGCTGCTTGAGTTGGCACACGAATGGGAGACTCATGGGAACATACCCTTCTCAAAAGAAGCTCCAAGGCAGGAATTAAAAATGGTTCTGGAAGCTTCTCAGCAACAGAGGTAACAGGGTGAGAGTTGGCAAACATCACAGAGAGCCACCGTTCCAGCTGCCTCTCTCAACCCTTGCCCCCAGGAGGCTGGCACAGCAGTTCCTCCTCAAGTAATTACTGTTGGCCTCCTTAAATTACCCTCAGGTTCCCAGTGGATGTTTTTCTTCACTTCCTCTTTGAAATCACTTGAGTCTAGTGGTTGAGCCAGGGGAGTAGTATGGTAGGTGCTAAACAATTCCAGTTTCACCCGTGGGAGACGGGGCCCTGTAAATCCTTTCAAAGAGGGCCCACCAAGTCCTTCAGAAGGAAAACAACAGTCAATGACATGAATACAATTATTGTAGTGGAGCAAAATGTGTGACCCGTCGGGATTCTGTTAAATCCAGGAAAAGGGAATGCCACAGTTAGCCCATATCCCTGGGGACCACTAAACCTGAAGCAGACTTATTAATTAGAGCTTCTGAGGGGCACAGAAAATGTGGGGGTAGGAGGCTCTTTCAGTTCCAGAGACAGAGTTCCTTTCTAGTTTATTCCTTTCCGTGGGGGCAACTCCCGTATCTTTTTTTTTTTTTTAAACCAGTTTGAGCTACAAACTCACAAAATCCCCGTTGTGCCAAGAGCATTTTCAATTCAACAGGAGAGCAGAAAAAAAAGTTTTTAAAATGAATCAGTAGGTGGAGCTCTTTCTTTTTGTTTATTTTTCGATCCGAGGTCCCATTTTTAGTGGGGACACAGAGCCTTTGAATGAAAAACATAGGCATTTTAAAAATGAAAACACATATACGATGTGCTTCCCTAATTGAAAGGGTATATTGTGAAATCATTACTGTCACAGAACATTTGTGTTGCATGCGAATGCTAAAGCAAAGAAAATATATAAACCCAAATTGACTTTAGCAATTTGAAAGTGATAGTGGACATCTGTGTTCAATAACTTTTTGCTGGTAACTGGTGTTTAATATTTCATGTCAAATCAAGAAGAGTGAGAGAAGGTTTTTGAACACAGAGACGGCTGGCAGTTTTGCAGCACAGCCTGCCCTTTGTCATACTCACCATAAAGAAACTTGGTGCAGTGAGGGTTGAAACTCCACCAGAGTGACTCCTTTCTCAGAACTTATATAAACTTACAGAATACACTGGTCTCTATTTTCCTGTAGAATGATGTCTATAAGAAGAAAAAAAAAAAGGTTAAAGGACTTCCAACGCTCATTATTTACTTAAGGGAAAAAGGGGTATGTGTGTGTGTCTGTATGTGTGTCTGTGTGTTGAGGGTTGGGGGCTCTTGGAAGAAATTACAGAAGAATAAATCATCTAGAACAAATCTTACCTTTGTGTTTTCATCAATCCTGTTTTTTTTTTTTTTTTTCCTGATCGGTGTGCAGTGATGTTTAGGAAGTTGGTTGCCAATAGAAACATACCTTCTTAAGGCTCACGATGAAGTATGTCTAGATAGTATTTTAATGTTTATGTAGTTGGGCAGGATGGAGATGGAGAGTGGAGAGTAGGGAGCAAGAGCTTTTAACTTTATGACTTTATAATTTCTTTTTCTACATCATCCTAGATATCTTAGACATGCAATCTTGATTCTAAACACGTGTTTCCCTTAGCAACAAATGTGATAAAAGGAAGGACTGAAGGGGCAGCATTATTCTTTGACTTGACTGCGGAATTAGCACTTAGTCCTAAAAATGACTTGCTAGTCATTTTGGGTCTTGCAGATCTCAACATCTTCCATTCAGTTCTCAGGAGACTGACCCTGGGATTACCTTGAATAGTCTATAATGAAAGTAAAATAAGAAGGCCCCGAGAGTTTGAGATACTCTAGACGTCTGGGCATATTTTATTTATATTCATGGTGATATAAGAGGACTGAATATCTGAGCAAAGAAATATTTCCCTCCCTTTCCCTAATAATAATGTGGTCCTAGAAAGACCAGATTTTACATAGATATATGCTCTTCTTTATTCTAAAGAAACAGATTCTAGTAGTAGAAAAGCAAGATGCAGAAAGAATCCAGAAAATTGGAATAATTTGTGTGCTTAGATTCAAGAATGGAAGGAAATAGGAGTAAGCAAGTTATGTAATTTTCTATAGAAAAATCTCCTCCCCTTCCCCCCTCCAAATTGTTAGAACTAATAAATGAATTCATTAAGGTTACTGAATACAAAATGAATACACAAAAACTAGTTGTGATTCTATACAGTAACAATGAACTATCAGAAACAAAGATTAAGGGGGAAGAAACAAAGATTAAGAAAACAATCTATAATTACATCAAAAAGGAAAAAGTACTCAAGAATAAATTTCACTAAGGAGGTGAAAAGATCTATATATTGAAATCTATAAAGCATTGATGAAAGAAATTGAAGAAGACACAAATAAATGAAAAGATACTGCAAGCACATGGGTTAGAACAATTAATATTGTTAAAATGTCCATATTATACACAGCAATCTACCGATTCAATGCAATCCCTATCAAAATTCCAATGACATTTTTTTCACAGAAATAGAACAAACAATCCAAAAATTGTCTGGAACTATAAAAGACCTTTGAATAACCAAAGCATTCTTGAGGAAAAAAAGGAGCAAAACTGAAGGCACCACACTTCCTGATTTCAAATATCTTTCAAAGCTATAGTAATAAAACAGTATCGTATTGGCTTAAAAAGCAAACACAAATATCAATAGAACAGAATAGAGAGCCCGAAAACAAGCCTACATGAACACAAGCAATTAATTTATGACAAAGAAGCTAAGAATACATAATAAAGGGCAGTCTCTTTAATAAATGGTGTCAAGAAAACTGAAAAGGCACATGCAAAAGAATGAAACTGGACTCCAATCTGACCCCATAGACAAAAATCAACTCAAAATGGATTACAGATTTGAATGTAAGACCTGAAACTGTAGAATTCTTAGAATAAAACAAAGGAAGGAAATTTTTTTAAAGATTTATTTATTCATTTATTCATAATAGAGAGAGAGACAGAGACACAGGCAGAGGGAGAAGCAGGCTCCATGCAGGGAACCCGACGCGGGACTCGATCCTGGGTCTCCAGGATCACGCCCTGGGCTGAAGGCAGGCGCCAAACCACTGAGCCACCCAGGGATTCCCAGGAAATTTTTTTGACATAGGTCTTGGTAATGATTTTTAGATTTGACCCTAAAAGCAAAGGCAGCAAAAGCAAAAATAAAAAAGTCGAAAATATATCAAACTAGAAAACTCTCGCACAGTAAACTATCTACAAAATGAAAAGGCAACTTACATAGTGGGAAAAAATATTTGCAAATCATATATTGATAAGGGGTTAATATCCAAAATATAAAAATCTCTTACAACCCTGTAGAAAACAAACAAAAAATTCCGATTAAAAAATAGGCAGAGGGGGGGCAGCCCGGGTGGCTCAGTGGTTTGGCGCCTGCCTTTGGCCCAGGGTGTGATTCTAGAGACCCAGGATCGAGTCCCAGGTTGGGCTCCCTGCGGGGAGCCTGCTTTTTCCTCTGCCTTTCTTTCTGTGTCTCTCATGAATAAATAAAATCTTTAAAAAAAAAAAATAGGCAGAGGAACTCAACATTTTTTCCAAAGAAGACATACAAATAGCCAAAAGGTAAATGAAAAGGTGCTCAATATCACTGATCATCAGGAAAACTCAATCGAAACCACAATGAAATATCACCTCACACTTGTTAGAATGGCTGTCATCAATATGACAAGAGATATAAAAGGTTGACAAGGATGTGGAGAAAATGGAACCCATGTGGTTGATGGGAATGCAAACTGATGCAGACACTATGGAAACCATTATAGAGTCCCTCAAATTATTAAAAATAACATGATTCAGAATTCCATTTCTGGGTATATATCTGATGGAAATGAAATCACTATTTTGAAGAAATATCTGTACCTTCGTCTCATTGCAGCATTATTTATGATAGCCAAGACATGAAAACAACCTAAGTGTCTGTTGATGGATGAATTAAATATATATATACACATGTATATATAAAATATATATATACACACATATACATATATATGCTTTACATATATCTATTTATACACATACACACATATATCACATATATATGTTATGGGATACTATTGAACTATAAAAAGGAAATCCTGGGTCACCTGGGTGGCTTAGCCAGTTAAGCATCTGACTCTTGACTTCAACTCAGGTCATGAGCTCAGGGTCATCAGAATTGGCCCTATGTGGGGCTTCCTGCTGAGTGTGAAGCCTGTTTAACATTCTTTCTCTCCCTCTGCCCATACCCCCCTGCTAATGTGTGTGCTCTCAGTCTCTCTTAAAAAAAAAAAAAAAGAAGAGAAATCCTTTTACGACATGGATTGACTTTGAAGACATTATACTAAGTGAAATAAGGCACAGAGAGAAAGGCAAATATTGTATGACCTCATTTACATATGTAATCTTAAAAAATGAAACTCCTAGAAACAGAAAACAGATTGGTGGTTGCTAGAGGCAGGGGGTGGTGGGTGAGGAAAATGGGAAAAGTAGTCAAAGGTGCAAACTTCCAGCCATAAGATTAGTAACTCCTACAGCATGGTGACCATAGTTAACAATATTGTTCTATATATTTGAAAGTTGCCAAGAAAGTAGATCTTTTTTTCTTTTCAAGAAAGTAGATCTTAAAGGTACTCATCATAAGAAAATATAAATTTGTAGCTATGTGAGGTGATGAATATTAACTACACTTGTTTGGGTAATTACTCTGCAATGTATACCATATATCACATCATTATATCGTGCAGCTGAAACTAATGCAATATTGTGTGTAAATTATGTCTCAATAAAAAAGAATGGGACAATTCTACATGTACGACTTTAGAAAAATCTTGGAAAATCTCAGCAACATAGGAGAAAGCAGAGTAGACCAAAGGGTAGACACATGCTTAGTGATACGATAGAGTCTACTGGCAAACCGGGCTCATTTTGCAACCAGAAATACATCTGTAGGCAAAATGAGGTAACTGTACATAATAAATCACATGGAGAAGGTATAAAGAACTCCTTACTTTGTTTCACAGTGGCATTAACCAATAGCGTGATGTTTTGCATTTTTCCTTATGTTTTGCAAGATCACAATTATCTTGTCATTTGATTGTCATGAATCTCCTGAGGATCAAGGAAATGCCAGCATCTTCCTTGTCGGGGACACAGGAATAAGGGTGGCCTAACAATGATCTGTGACCAAGATTACTGGGAACCTTTGTGAGTACATTTGTCCGAAAACCCAGACGGCCTGGATGGGGCTGCTGGCAGGGGCTTCAGGGCCACAACCGAAGAGCTCCTCTCTCTTTTCCCTTATGGCAGGAAGCTGCATTTGTCTGCCAGACTCAGGCATTCAATGTGCATCATGCACAGGACCAAGCCGACCTCCCTGTGGATGTTAAAATGATAGAAAAATGCAGATAACATACATGGGAAAGTAGAGCCTGCTCTTTCTACAGCTGCCAGGGTGATCTGCCTTGGGGCTTAGTCTGTTTCCCATATATTTCTTAAGTAAAATCCCAGCCATTGTGGCTAGTTAAAAGGGTGAAAGAAAAAAGATGTCATCACTCAAATGTTTCCCATGTAGGGTATGTTTATTAGTCATCAGTCTTATATATCACCATTCAATGGAAAGGCCCACATTTACAGTAACCATGCACCCCTTCTTTTTCTACAAGCTGCAACGAAGCCTGGACAATTTAAATGCCTCTATAAGCATCCATTTGTGAGCCATTGTAGCTTCTTGCCAAGTTATTGTGGCATTGAAGTCCGGAGTATGAACAGAACTTTATGGTACAGCTAGAGAAAATGATCTTTCCAGCAACGTGTAGAAATGCCCCATTTGCCTCTTCACCATCAAAGAAGATCCAGCTCAGTCACGGAATGCTGTCAGTTCAGAAAGTTGATTCTCATTTTCTCAGGAGCCTGCTTTAGCCACCTCATTGCAAGTCAGCATCATCAGCTGCATGTAAAAGTGGGCTTGCTTCTCAACTGTTGGTTCCTGTTGCCTATTTTCATTAATAATCGCTTGCGTTCTTTTCAATTTTAGGCACTAACTGTCTTTTAAATCAAAATGAAATGTGTACTTGGCAACTTCTGACTCAAGCATTTTAGTTCCCCGTAAATCCTGGAAATGACACAGTGTGCACTTCACCTCTGGCGCACCTCTTCAAAAACCAGAGTTATGCAAGGAGGAACACTTGAGAATCGGGGATCCCTATCCCTCAGAGCCCTCCCAAGTTCTGGGAAGTGGTGGCATGTTGAAAATAACAGAAACAAAGCTGCTTAATCACATGGAATTGAGACACACAGACACACACACACACACACACACACACGGTGTGGCACATGGTGTGTGTGTGTGCGTGTGTTCAAGTAGGCCAAAAAAGAACCACGCTGAGTTTCACTTCCTAGCAGTCTTAAGAAATAATTTCCTGGAGTTCGATACTGTTTATACTTTAATGATAATCCATGATTTTAAATTCTGATTTTATTAGAATCCTGTTTCTCACCTTCTTTGTCCTAACCAACTTTTCCATCCAGTTATGCAATTACAGTCTCTTCTCCAAAATGTTCTCTCACCCAATTAAAAAAAAAAAAAGAGGTTATTTAAAATTTTTACTTTTTTCTGACTCTTGGTCTTCTTCCTAAAACAAACAGGATAATTGGGCACATTCCGCATCAACCACTGCAATAATGACAGTTCTTTCACATTTTATCCTTTTAATGATCCCATCAGATAGGAAGACATTATTCTCCAATTTAGAGAGGAGAAAACTGAGACATAAAGGTTAAGAATTGTCCATGGCTCTAGCTGTCCATGGGCAGTAGAGGTCAGGGGTCCTCATTCCTAATAAGAACTTGATTATCATGATAATCAAAACTACTATATATTGAACAGTGTACAGGGAACTACAGTCAGTGCTTCACATTTTGCATTTATTTGAATCCTCAGAAAATACTAGAAGGCAGATATTAGAACTGTCACCAGAAAGATGGGGCAGGCTTCAAAAGATCACACAGCCAATAAGCTCAGAAACTGAGGCACAAACCTAAGTCTGCCTAATTTGCAAACTGCTGGAGTCAACTCTGTGCTCTTGAGTCTCCACATACTTCCGGTCTGCAGGCTAATGCAAGGGCTGTACAAGTCATCAGAAATAACATTGCTGACCTTCTCTTGATGAATATCTTTTTTTTTTTTTAAATTTCCCTAAATTCTCGTAAATATGACTGTGGGAGAAGTAAGAGCTGATAGTGCATTTTACTAACCAAAACAAGGGTCTGGTGATGTCACCCACATCTGGAGAAGAGAGAAACAAGGCCACAAGAACCAGTTTGGAGAATGAGGTCAATTGGCACATAATTCCTGGGTGAGTGGAGATCTCTGTTTTGTATCTGTTCCTGACTCCAAAGAACCCCGTGCAGGTACCTACCACCGTAATGTAAGGATAGAAGACGATGTGATATTCTCAGGCCTATTTCTCCTGTGGATGTCATCTGCCATCTTCCCTTCACGTGTCAAAAGACTTATATGAGAGGGAAGAGAGATCCCAAGCTGAGTAAAGACTAGTAGTTTCTGTCACTATGATCTTATCAAAATAACTGGCCCATGGTTGTCTTTTTTTTTTTCTTTTTCTTTTGAGAGAGAGTATGAGGGGAACAGGGAGGGTCAAAGGGAGGAGGAGAGAGAAAATTCTAAGCAGACTTTACGTATTCAATGTATACAACTCGATAAGTTTAGGAATATAAGCACAAACCATCCCCACCATCAAGGCCATAGATAGATGTGTCCATCACTCCTGGTTCCCCCCAGCCTCTGTATCATTATAAATACCACTTTCTGTGGTATGGTAAAAACAAAACAAAATAAAACCACTTAATGCAAGATTTATCTTCTTAGGAAATTTTAGGTATTGCTAGGTTCTGAATGTTCTGTTTTCAAATCCATATGCTGAAATCCTAATGCCTAATGGGATGGTATTAGGAGCTGGGCCTTTGAGAGGTGATGAGGTCATGAGTGTGGAGCCCCCATCAAGAGGATTCCTGCTCTTATGAAAGAGATCCCACATTTCTCCCTGGTGGTTTCCCTCCTGTGAGGATGTAGCAGGAAGCCCTTCCACTCCCCTTGTGAATCAGGAAGATTCTGGTCCTCACCGGAATGCAGCCATGCTCACAGCTCGATCTTGAACTTCCCAGCCTCCAGAACTGAAAGAAGGACATTTCTGCTCTTTGTGACTTACTCAGTCTGTGGAGTTTTGATCCAGCAGCCTGAACAGACTAAGATAAATATACAGTACAGCACCTATAGGCACTGCGTTGTGTAATAAACCTTCAGAATTTTTTGCCTTATATAACTAAAACTCTGACCATCCCATTTGCCCTTCCCCATAGTCCCTAGAAATCACCATTATACTGTTTACTTCTATGAGTGTGACTATTTAAAATCATATACATAAATGAAATTATTCAATATTTGTCTTCCTTTGTCTGGATTATTTCATTTAGCAAAATGTCTTCCAGATTCATTCATGAGGTCACAAGTGGCAAGATTTGCTTCTTTTTTTTAAGGCTGAATAATATTCTACTCTGTCTTAATATACCACATTTTTCTTTAGCCATTCATCCATCAATGGACATTTTATTTCTATATCTTGATTATTGTGAGTAATACCTGTATGTGAGAGTGCTGATACCTCTGCAAGATAATGATTTCAGTTCTTTTGGATAAATAATCCCCAGAGGTGGGGTTGCTGGATCATATGTCACTTCTATTTTTTTTTTGTCACTTCTATTTTTAATTTCTTAAAGAACCTCAGTGCTATTTTCCATGAAGGCTCTATCAATTTACATTCCCACTGACATGTACCAGGGTTCCCATTTCTCTACATTTCACCAGCACTCGTTGATCTTTAGTTTTTTGTTGTTGTTATTGTTTTTTTTTTGTTATTGTTTTTAATAGCCATTCTAGCAGGTAATATTTCCTTGTGGTTTTGATTTACATTTGCCTGATGATTAGTGATGTGAGCACTTTCCATATACTTGTTTTCCATTTGTACATCTTCTTTAGAGAAATGTTAATTTGTTGGCACAAAATCTTACATAGTTTTCTCTTATGATCCTTTGTTTCTGTGGTATAAATGGAATGTCTTCTCTTTCATCAATAATTATATATATATATATATATCTTGTCTTTCATCAATAATTATATATATATATATATATATTATGTATGTATATCTTGTCTTTTTTCTTAAGTTAGCTAAGGGTTTGTCAGTTTGTTTGTCTTATCAACTTGGTAATTTCAAGCAATCTGTCTTTGAGCTCACTTATTCTTTCCTCTCCTTGATGTCTTCTGTTGAAATTCGCTATTTTTTTTTCATTGCAATCACTGTATTTTTCAGCTCCAGAATTTGTTTCATTACTTTCATTATTTTTATATCTTTGTTGAACTTCTCATTTTTCTTCATGTATTATTTCTTGCTGTCATTTGTCTATCCATGTTCTCTTGAGCTTCCTTAAGATAACTATAGTGAATTCTTTTGCAGCAGTTCATAGATCTCCTTTTCTTAAGAGTCAGTTATTATTTGGTTCCTTGGATAATGCTATGTAAGTCTGATTATTTGTGATTTTTATTACCTTGCATTGAAATTGGTGTATTTGAAAAATAGTCACCTTTTCTAATTGCCAATAGACTGGCCTTAGTAGGGTAAGGTAGGCAGACCTGCTTCCAGAGGCCGTGAACAAGTGGGCAGGCAAGTCTGGTGCCTGAGTCCATGGGGATTAACTTGTCATCAGTGTCCACTGTCATCAGGCTAGTGTGTGGGTCTGGAGCCTCTGTTCACCAGGACCAACCTGAAACCTGAGTCTACAAGGATGGGCCTGCACCCCAGGTTCACGGGGACCAACCTGGCACAAGAGTGGGTCTAGAGCTTGAGTCCACAGACAGGGCTAAGCCTGAAGCCTGGGTTCATGGGTCTTGTGCTTTTTTAAACCTAAATTTTGAAGAGAATAATTTTATTTTTAAAAAATATTTTTTTATTTATTCATGAGAGACACACAAGGAGAGGCAGAGACATAGGCAGAGGGAGAAGCAGGCTCCCTGTGGGGACCCTGATGTGGGACTCGATCTCAGGACCCCAGGATCATGACCTAAGCCAAAGGCAGAGGCTCAACCACTGAACCACCCAGGTGCCTCCAAAAAGAATAATTTTAAAACCAGGGATTCAAATGACATAGCTGCTGAAATTTATAATGAGTAACCCCTTTATGATCTTAGGGACAATATAACATCTGATCATTTAGTGTACTATTTGTGCATATATCTTTCTTATTAAACTGAAAGCTACTTCAAAAATCAGCTTCATTGAAGTATAATGTACATACAATAAAAGACACCAATTTAAGGGTATATATCTATATGTAACTTGTCCCTAAAGGTGTATACACCTGTGTAATCACTGCCTTAATAAAGATTTGGAACATTTCTATCATCCCAAATATTGTCTTGTGCCCTCTCAGTGAATCATGACACTACTCCCAGACCTAGGCAACCACTGACCCAATTTCTACCATTATGAATTAAAATTTAATATAAAATGAATCATATAGTGTGAACTCTATGTTTCTGGTGTCATTTGCTTAGCAAAATGTTTTTCAGAGTTAGCCACATTATTGCACATATCAAGAATGTATTCCTTATTGTTATATAGTATTGCTTTGTACAGATGTACTACAATCACCTGTTGGACACTTGATTTCCGGTTATAGAATGATGTCGTTATGGCAGGTCTTCATGTGACATATGTTTTTTCTTCTCTTAGGGAAATGACTAGGTATGCTTGTGCTGAGTCATATAGTAAGTATATATTTAACTTTGCAAGAAACTTGTTTTCAATGCTTTATTTTATTTAAATTCAATTTGCCAGCATATAGTAGAACACCCAGTGCTCACCTCGTCATGTGCCCTCCTTAGTGCCAATCACCTAGCTACCCTATTCCCCCTTGCATCTCCCCTTCTACAACCCTTTGTTTATAAATATTTTCCAATGGGTTGCACAATTTTACATTCTCATCAGCACCGTATGAGATCCCAGGATCCCCATATCCACACCCTCACCAATGCCTGGCATTGTCTTCATTTAGCCATTTGATTGGATGTTTGATATTATCTCCTTGTGGTTTAAGTTTTCGTTTGCATACGAACTAATCAGCTTGAGCATTTTTTCCATGAACTGATTGCCATTTCTATATCTTTGGTAAAATATCTGCTCAAGTTTTTTACCACCTTAATTGGACTTATTTTCATATTATTGCATTGTACAATGAGTCTTTCTCAGATATATTTGGAGAAGATTTTCTGCCAGCCCATGCTTGTCGATTCATTTTTTTAATAGTGACTTTTGAAGAGCAATTTTTAATGTTGATGACGTCTAATTTACCAACTTTGTATTATTTGTACTCTTTGTGTTCTATTTAAGAGAGCTTTGCTTTCTCCAAGGTCACAAAAATTTTCTCCTAGAAATTTTTATATTAGCTTTTATATTTAAATGTATTGTCATTTGGGGACAATTTTTACATGTGGCTTAGTTAAGGGATGAGATTAATGGTTTTGTTTTTGTTTTCCATGGAGATGTCCAGTCTTCTGGCACTGTATGTTGAAAACACCAGCCTTTCCCCATTAAATAACTTTGGCGTCTTTTTTCAAATTCAATTGGTCATCTATGCATACGTCTATATCTAGAATCTATTTTGTCCCATTGAACTTACTATTTTTTACAACAATATACTATGTCTTGGTGTTGTGGTTTTATAATAAGTAAGCCTTGAAGTCAGATAGTGTAAGCTCTCTAACATTTCTGTTCTTTCCTTTGGCAATGCTACGTCCTTTGACTCTTCACATGGATTTTAGAACTGGATTGTCAATTTCTTTTTTTAAAAGCCCACCAGAATATTGATTTAGATTGTGTCGAATCTGTATCAATTTGAATAATAATGAGTCTTCCAACTAAACCGTGGTGTAATTGCTCTATTTTTTAGGTCTTTATTCTCTTAAAAAATGTTTTATATTTTCTAGAGTACAAAGTATTTTACCCATATTTTATTAAATTTACCCCTAAGTACTTTGTAGTTTTGATGGTATTGTAAATACCATTTAATTCCAATTTCCATTTTGTTTTTGCATGAATATAGAAATATAATTAATTTTTTTATCATCTTAATATTTTGTTTCATTTCTAACCCCTCTTATTAGATCTAACAACAATTTTGTGGGTTCCTTATGAACTTCTAGGTTTATGAATATGCCACAAAAAACAGGTTTATAAATTTCTAATTTTTGTATCTTGTCTTTTTTTTCCCCCTCCCTTAACTGGCTGGACCTTTTTGTACAATGTTGAATAGTGATAGTTCTCAATATTAGGTGAAACATTTCAGTCTTTTTTCAATAAGTAAGTTGATAGGCATAGATTTTTCTTAGATGCCCTATATCAAGTCAAGGAAGTTGCTGTCAATTCTTAATTTTGGTTGTTTTAATAATTAATGGGTATGGAATTTTGTCAAAGGTTTTGTGGGGGTTTTTGCAATTGGTTTTGTTTTGTTTGTTTGTTTTAATAATTTATATACCCAACATGGGGTTCAGACTCATGACCCTGAGATCAAGAGTTGCATACTTTTCTGACTAAGCCAGCCAGGTGCCCCTTTCTGCATCTGTTTTTTTCCCTAAGTTTTTATTTAAATTCTAGTTAGTTAGCATATAGTGGATTAGCATATAGTGTAATATTAGTTTCAAGAGTATAATTAATTCTTCACCTACATGTTATAGCAAGTGCTCATCAAAAGTGCCCTGCTTAATACTCATCATGCATGTAGCCCATTCCCCCACCCACCTCTCTTTGCATCTGTTTTGATGATCTTATAGTTTTTCTTTTTTATTCTGTTGGTACAGCGATTTACATTGATTGCTTTTTAAATGGTAAACCAAATTTATATTACAAATTTATATTGCATGATGTTAGCCATTTTTAAATTATTAGATTTGATTTGCTAAAATTTTGTCAAACATTTTTGTGTTGATGTTTGTGAGGCTACTGGTCTGCAGTTTTCTTGAAAAGTCTTGTTTTGAGCATAAATTTACTAGGAAAACTATCTAGGTTCAGAGTTTACTTTAGGAAAGGTTTTTATTTAATTTTTTTAAAAGATTTTATTTATTTATTAGAGAGAGAGAGAGAGAGAGAAAGAGAGAGATAGAGAAAGGCAGAGGGAGAAGCAGGCTCCATGCAGAGAGCCCGATGTGGGACTTGATCCGGGGTCTCCAGGATCATACCCTGGGCTGAAGGCGGCGCTAAACTGCTAAGCCACGGGGGCTGCCCTAGGAAAGGTTTTTAATAACAAATTCGATTTCTTTAATGAACATAGACGTGTTAAGATTTTCTACATTTTCAGTCAGTTTTGGTAATAAATCTTAAAAGAAGTTGTCTGTTTTACTGAAGTTGTCAAATTTATTACCATGAAGTTATTTGTAATATTTATTATCCTTTTGATATGTATAATGATGTCATTTGTTGAATTCCATATGTTAGTGATTTGTGTATCCCTTTTCCTTTGATCATTCTAGCTAAAGATCTATTAATTATTTAAAATATTTATCATGATTTTTAAAAAATCTAGCTTTTGGTCTAATTGCTATTATATATTTATCTGTTTTATATTTCTTTGATACCTGCTATTATGTATATTATTTCCTTCCTTCTGCTTAAGTTTACTTTGCTCTTCTTTTATTTATATCTTTCAAGGTGGATACTCAGATAATTGATTTTGAAACTTTTTCTTCTCTTTACAGGAGCTTTGAGACTATAGTTTTTCCTCTAATGGCAGTTTTAGCTACACCTCACAAATTTTGATATACCTTTTTTCATGTTCATTTATTTAAAGGTAATCTGTTATGGCTTATTTTTGAGTCATAGGATATAAAGTAAGTGGTTGTTTATTTTACAAATATTTGGAGTTTGTCTATTTATTTTTCTGTTGTTATTTCTAATTTAACTTCCTTGTTCATAGAGAATGACTAAATTTATGAGGGTTGTAGCTTTGCTATTATGGCTCACTGGTAATAATATTTCAGTGTGTATTTTTTCATATATATGTGTGTGCATATAAATATGTATATATATGAAATATATTGTTTTAAGGAATTAGCAAATATGATTATGGAGGCCAGCAAGTCTACCACTGTGGAGTGGGCCAGCAGTCTGGAGATGCAGGGAAGAACCCATACTGCTGATCAAGTCCAAAGTCCATCAGGCTGGAGACACAGAACACAGCCAATGTTATAGTTTGGTTTTGAAGGCTATCTGTTGAAGAATTCCCTCTTGCTCACAAGAGGTCAGTTTTTTTTTTTTTTTTTTTTTTGGTTTTTTTTTGTTGTTGTTGTTTTTTGTTGTTGTTGTTGTTGTTGTTCTTGTTTATCCTATATAGGCCTTCAACTGAATGTGGCCTGCCTACATTATGGAGGACAATCTGTTTATTCAGTCTGCCAATTTAATGTAAATCTCATCCAAAAACACACTCACGGAAACATCAAGAATAATGTTTGACCACATATCTGGGCACCATCTCCCAGCCAAGTTGACAAACATAATTAACTATCACCGTCTCAGTCACAAAGTGTATATTAAAGACATGAGTGTCAGGCCAAAAACCCAAGTTTAGAAAAAGTTATTTTATTTTCCATTACACCAGGTGGAATGCTAATTTACCCATAGGATTTTGAGTGATTTTTCTATCCCTAGGGATGTGATAAAGATGTTGGTTGGGAAGTTCAGTCATTGAGAAAACAATTCACAGGGTATAGCTAAGAAGTCCACAGCCCCTACCTGGATGGCCTCTTCAGAACTCAGCCTCAGTACCTCTGTGTTTAGATTTAGAATTTAGTAAAAAAAAAAAAAAAAAAAAAGATTTAGAATTTACTAAGTAATTCACCTGCTCAAATTTGATGTCTATTGCATGATGTAATGTAGAGCCTTGGTGTCTATTTGAATGAAGAGGAGAAAAAGAGAATAATACAGAGATAAAAGATATAAATTAATATCTCAAAGATTGAAATCACTTTTAGAAACTTCAGTTGTGTAGTTTATGAACTAAATATTCAAAATGTTATGCATTCAGTTATTTAGGCATATATACATTCATTCGTTGATTCTTTCAACATCCTAAGTTTCTATTGTATTTGCATTATTAGACTAGGTGCTAAAAAGTTAACATTAAAGGAGAAAGTATTCTTATCTTGAAGCTTACCTGGGAGAATAAGGAATACAAGAAATGCAAATATAATAATTAACAATAATAATAATAACCATGAGTGGCTAAAATCTGAATTCTGACAGTCAGCCTTCTCTACTCCTTCTCCTTTAATGTTCACATTTGATCATTCCTATTGGTTTCACTTCCTAAATATATCATCTTGACCTAGCAGACTTTTCTCTGTCTCCCTTGCCATCATCCTGGTATAAATCACCCTCAGTTCTTGCCTAGACTTCAGACATAACTCCCAAAGAGATCTTCCTTATTCTACACTTTCCCCTCAAATGCATTCTCCACCATAGAAAGGTGGTCTTGTAAAAGCCATGACAATTCATGCAGTTCCCCTCCTTAAAAGTCTTCAGTGATCTCCCAGTGCTGTCATAATAAGTTCAAAATCCTTGAAGGGCGTACAATGCTTTGGGTGATCCAACTCCTTTCTGCCTTCATGTCTTGCCCTCTCTTCCTAATTCACCCTATATTCTCTTTGTCCTTCTCTGTTTCTTGAGTAGAACATGCTCTTTCCCATCTCAGAGGTTTGGTACACTTGTACATGTGTTGGTTCCTTTCTTTGAGTGTTGTCTGTCTCCTTTCTCCACTCACCTAAATTCACCTCTCTTTCTCCTGTTTCATCTGCCTAATCCACTATTTTTTCAGACTGAAAATTTGCTTTATCACAGAGGCCTTCTCTTTCCTACTTGTGACTCTGCATCCTTCAATATAGCACTCAGAGCACCCTTTATGTACTTTTATGTTGTTATAATTACATTGCTACAGTTATATACTTAAATATCTAGCTAATTTATGTGTGTTATTCCCTCTCCATAAGCAGATTGCAAGCTCCATGAAGTGAGAGACTGTTTTTTCACTTTTATATCTTAGGGTCCCTACATAATACCTTACTGTAAAAATGAATGCAAAATAAGTCAGAATAAAAATATCACAAAGGAAATACAAGAGATTTTCAGTAATCAAGTGACATAATCCACTTTGTTAGAAATGATACCATCACCCAAAACCATTTTCCATTATTCATGGAGCCAAGAACACTAGAAAGATCATATGTTTTCCATTACCTTTGACACCATCTCCCTGAACAGAATAAGTCAAGAAGATGTGTTTGCCATTCCCTGCCTTTTATTACCTTTTTCCTGCTTCTTCAGTATTCTCCCTTTCTCAAACATCATACTTTTCTCTGAAGTTACTCCCATTTTTCCTATTATGTGGAAAATGGCCTAATGAAAGCACATTTTCTCTCCCTGAATATTCCCATTTTTAAAAAAGATATTGGAAGAATTCTCACTCTAGTGATGATTAAATTCTGACATTAACTAAGGAAGATACCTATTTTTATAGCCTTCCAATCCATGCTTAACATCCATAAATGATACTGATTCTAGAATGTTGATGGAAGTCTTTCTGCTTTTCATTCTTGGAATCTTTTCAAATTAGTCATGATAAGCTAACTACAAATTCCAAATGTTAGGGCTTAATATAATAAAAGTTTATTCTCAGGTATACAGCAGCATAATGCAATGTTCTGGGTTGATTTAGATTTTCAACCAATATTGTTGCTTATTTCAGTATTCCATTGTATGGATATGTCACAATTTATTTATCCATTTACCTGTTAATGAACATTTGAGTTATTTCAGTTTTGGACTATTGTAAATAAAGCTTTATGAATATTTATGTATAAATCTTTGTGTGCACATATACTGTAATTTCTCTTGACGAAATACCTAGAGTGGAATTGCTGATCGCATGGTAGTTATATGTTTAACTTTTTAGGAAACTGCCAAATTGTTTCCTTAAGTGGTTGTACTATTTTGCGTGCCTATTTGCAGTGTGTGAGAGTTGTAGTTGATTTAAATCCCTGTCAACATTGGTTTGTGAAATTTTTTTAATTGTGGCCATTCTAATAGATGTGACTAGTATCTTATGATTTCAATTTGCATTTCTCTAAAGACAAATGATGTGGAGCACCTTTTTATGCTCTTATTTGCCACCTGTATATCTTCTTTGTTGTATCTGCTTCAAATATGTTCCCCACTTTTTTTATTAGGTTGTTGATTTTCTTATTGTTTCTTACTATTTCTTCAAGTATTTTGTCCACTTTTTAAAAATTATGTTGTTGATTTTCTTATTATTTCTTATTTTTTCTCATTTCGATTAAAGAATATATCAGAAAATTAAAAAAAAAATGTCTGGCTTTCCTTCAAAGAAAAACTTTTCTCTTGCGGCTTTGCTCTTGTGTGGCTCTGCCCCCCTCTGGGTACTTAAAGTTCTCAAGATTCAGCCCTCACATGGAGAGGAACAATGTAGAGGCAGAATGAAGGTTTATTGGCAGGAAGATTATACAGGCCAATTCCAGAAATGGCTCACATTAGTTCTATCCACAGAACATTGCAAGGAAGGCTGGGAAATGTAGTCTGCCTGCCTAGGAAAGAAAGATGAACAGTTTGGTGAAAATAGCAAGTCTCAGTCACATCTTTCATTCTAAGGTGAAAGACTATTCCAAATCTTTAAGGTATCTAGAAACTCTCATATGTTCAGATCTGTATTCTTACATTTCTCACACCCAAGTCCCAGGAATCTGCAGTCTTTTGCTATTAACATTTTAATTAAAACTTGTTTTATTGTTGTTAGTGTTACTTTGGCATGAGGAAGGGTGCCTAACGTTAGAAAAAATTATTGGGGGCTCAATTTGAAATCTATTTCACTAAATCCCTTTATCTAGACTCTGACTATCCTGGAGTTTTCAAATAGCATTTGGGGGGAAAAACAAGAACAAAAAACAGAACTGTTGAGTCTTTCCTGATGTACCCTACATTAATAAGAAGTAAAAGTATTATATTTACATAGCCACCAATTCTAGCCATAATGAATACTTCATTTAGAAGGAAAATAAAACTGCTACAAGAGGTTTAGCTCTCCTTGACTCTGTAAAACTTCCCATCTTCAGTGAAAAAAATAGAATAACCAAGACAAAAATGTAGGTAGTTTTAATGAAAATAGAAATTTAAACGTCAAAATACCTTACAGTCATTGCATTATCAATCCTCTAATTTCCTAATTTAAAAGCTTTTTAAGGCTATTATGTTAATTGTCTGATTCCATAAAGAACCACAACCCATATATGGCTAGATCCAAAACAAACACAATGTAGCAAAACTTTCATTACATATATGCAGAGCAGAGAACTCAAGAAATAATTGTAAGTTGAATGTCTACCCTTTCAGATTGGCCTCTTCAGTCTTCTCAGTCATTATTTGTACTGTTAGGCCCATCCAATTATTAGTTGGTCAGCCAATAATTTTCATTTTAAGGGATGGACTTGATACATGCTGAGTGTCAAATATTCCAGTGAATTTTAATTCCTGAAAAATAAAGTCATGACTAGGCTGGATTTGGCTCCTAATACTTTAAAGCTCTAATACCTAGTTGATATGTACAGAGAGTTCTTTCCCTTGCCCTGAAAAACTGTTGGTTTATTTCTTTAAAATGTGTGAACTAAAACCATAGATAAATTCGAGATTGTACTGATTGAATTGGATACAAAATACTGAATGTACCAAGAAGTATCAGATTTTAAAATATTCTTTATTTCTTTTTTCAAATCATAAGCATAATGCATATTTCTCAAGTCCCTTGCAAAAACAGGTTTCTGTCACATGGTTTTAACACATCATTTTAGACTGGTTTTTACAGGAGGAAAAAAAAGTCAGAATAAAACAGTGTGCATTGTGTTGAGACACATTTCTCCTGGTCTGAAAAGTATTTTAGGATCTTTGTAATAAAATATCCTAATACCTAATATCCTACTGGATTATATTTATCTTCTAAATCACACTGGGTTACACCCATCAATAATTCCCAATTAACAGTTAACAGAACAGGGAATGTATCTTACTAATTTTTGTATTTCCAGAACCTTGGGCAATATTAACACATAGCAGACACTTGATAAATGTGTGATGAATACATGAATTAATTTATTTCTATTCTGTTTTAATAAAAACAAAACAAAGTAGCATGACTCAATCTGATAAATTGCATAAAATATATCATATTCCTTTTTTCTGGGCTACCTTTACCTCCTAACTGCTCAGTTCTCAAATTCCACCACAACGTATCACATGACTTCTAACATAACACATATGTGATACATACTAAATGTCTAATAATATGTATTTACTGAATGATTTAATGAACAAATGGCAATGCTCAATTAAAAAACAATAAAACAGGAGTACCTACATGGTGCAGTTAGCCAGACTCTTGGTTTCAGCTTAGGTTGTGATCTCAGGGTTGTGAAATTGAACCCTACATCAGGCTCCATGCTCAGCAGGGAGTCGGTTTAAGATTCTCTTTGTCTCTCCTTCAACCCCTCCCACTTGGGCTCTCTTTCTTTCTCAAATAAATAAATAAATCTTTTTAAAAAACAATATAATAAATTCTGCAAACTATGAATAGAGTTTAGACATGAAAATGCTCCTTTAGAAAAGGTAGAGAAAACAATTCTATACTGTTGATGGAAATGCTAAAAATATATTAGTGAAAGTTTATTTGACCAATATCATCATGCACTGACTTCTACTTTTGAAAAAACAGATTGTTATTCAAATCTCAATGCTTTTTTACAACATTAAGAAAAATATAATGCTTTGGGGTACCTGGATGGCTCAGTCAGTCAAGCGTCCAACTCTTGGTTTTGGCTCAGGTCATGATCTCAGTATCATGGAATTGAGTCCCGCACCCAGGCTCTGCACTCAGTGCAGAGTTTGCTTGTCCTGCCCCCACGCATGCACACATTCTCTCTCTCAAATAAATAAATAAATAAATAAAATCTTAAAAAAAGAGAAATATACTGCCTATAACACATAGTTTAGGATTTTTATGTATTATCATATTAATTATAAGTTAGTCACTTCAAGGATATGGAAAATTATTGCTCATAAAAACGCTATCATAACTTACTGCATGCTCACTAAATTCCATACATTTTATATACATATCATTAAACAGCCTGTTATGTTACTGCATATCAATTTACTCTGAGAATTTGTCTCAGTTATCTGTATGATCTTCTAACTCTGTATTTCCAAGGCTAGAAATTTTATGAGAGCAAGAAATAAGTGCATTCTGTTTATCACAACATACACAATATTTAGTACAAGATCAGTCATATATTAGTTCAAATAAATATTTACCAATTAGTAAGTGAACAAATAAATTAACACTGCATAGTAGATAATATTGCTCCCACCATACTTAACAGAAACAACTTAGACTTAGAGGCTGCAAGGAATTTGTTCAAAGTCAAATAACAAGTGTCAAACCAGAATCTGAACCCTTATTTTAAAATCTCCAGATCTATGCTATAATATGCCAAGGTTTCTAGTTCAAGCAAACACCATGTTTTCACTTCTCGGTTTAGTCTGTCCAGGCTGCCACAGCAAACTACCATAAACTGGGTGGCTAAAACAAAACAAAACAAGACAAAAACATTTATTTCTTGCAACTCTAGAGATTGGTACGTCCAAGATAAGGGTGTCCAGTACCAGGTGAGAGCTTGCTTCATGGATCATAGATGGCCCTCTTCCCTCAATATCCTCACAGTGCAGACGAGGGCAAGAGGGCTCTCTAGGGTCCTTTTTAAAGAGCATTAGACCCATTCATGAGGGCTGCACCTGCATGACCTAATCACCTCCCAAAGTCCACACTTCCTAACACCATCACATTGGGGATTAGGATTTAAACATAAGAATTTGGGGGGAGAGCATAAACATTCAGGCCATAATACTCCTCATTTATTCTTCAAAATAAATGATATAGCATGTGTTATTGGTTTGTGTGAGACCTAGATAAATGTCTCTAAAGAAATTATATGGACTACAGACTAACTAGACCTGGTTAAGACACATTATTCAAGATGTTTCTGGTTGAAGAGTGGGAATTAACACATTGTTTAACTTTAGATTTTGTTAAGTAAAATCTGTCAAAAAAATTGCAAAGTCCAAAGCTGGGCAAGAAGAAAAGAAAACAATAATAGAAATTTCACTTCTACCAATCAATTTTTAAAAGACAAGACAGGAGAAAAAAGGATAGAAAATCTGAATATGAAAATAAAAATTTATATTAACTAATATGTCAATAGTTATAATTTGTCAGTTAAAGGCCAAATAATTCCAATTGAATTAAGGAAATAAATCTATTATGAGATTATTTATCTCATAATATTTATGTCTCATAATATTTATGTCTCATAAATTCTATTTATGAGACACTCCTAATGCATAAAGATTTAAAAAGGCTGATAGTAAAAGATGTTATTTTATTTTATTTATTTTTAAGAGACTTGATTGATTAGATACAACATATATATTTATGTGAAAGTTTTGATAAATTCGATATAGTAGAGATTATACCCTAAATTATAACATATACATTCCTCTTAAGCACAATTATGGTATTTACAAAAAATTACATTTATTACATTTATAATAGGCTAGAGGCAAGCCTCAACCATCCCTGATGGTCCTCTAAGAAAATAAAAAAACATTAAAGACACCAGAAGGAAGAAACAACACCAAAAGAATCTAACATGAGTTGTTGAATAGAATATGATTATACATACCAAGTTAACAGAATATTAAATTAATATACAGTAATCAGTATTTTTAGAGTAGCAACAAAACTCAGAAAAAAATTTTAAATGCCATTTGTAAAAGTGGTAAAAGCTATAATCTCTTGGGGGAAATTAAACAAAAGATGTGCAAGACATAATGTAATAATATTTTAAAACTTTATTCAAATAATTTAACCAACACCTAAATTAATGGAGAGATACTTTCTAGTTAGATATAGTCAATGTTATAGAGATATCAAATGTCCCCAAACTGATCTATAGCTTTAATGCTATTCTGATTAAAATTCTAAGTTTTATGTAGGATTTTTAAATCAGATTCTAATATTTGCATAGAAGAGAAAAGAGCCAACATTAGCTAAGATATTCATGAGGAAGAATAAAGAGGGGTGATTTGTCCTACTGGATATTAAATATTAAGATAAAGCCTTAATAAATAAGAAAGTGTGGTATTGGCACAATGGATACACAGATTGACCACAGGACAGAATAAAAGAACAGGCACAGAAGAAACCTTGATAAATATAGCATAGCACATCACTGGGGAAATGAAAGGCTATTTGATAAAAGTAGCTTTAAAAAGTCAATTTATATTAAAAAATTAAATTAGGGCCCTCCTCTCATCATATTAAAGCTAATGATTTAAAGATTTCCATATGAAATATAAAACTGTAAGCATTTTTCAAAATAATATAGGAGAGATCACCCTGAAATCAGGGTAAAGAAGACTTTCTTAAATAATGCATAAAAGCACTAACCACGAAGAAAAGATTGATGACTATGATTCCGTTAACAATTTCTGTGCCTCGAAAGAAAATGAAAATACAAAAATACAAGTCACAAGCTCTGAGAAGATATTTGCAATACTTATGACCAACAGAAGAGTATGATTGCCTCCGATATTAAAAAGAAACCTCCTAAGTCAACAATACTATTACTCTACAGGAAACTGGGCAATAATATGAACAGAAGTTTCACAAAAAGAAAGGAAAGATTGTTTTAGTAAGCAAAATTATGAAAAGTAGTTCAATCTCAGTAGTAATAAGAGAAATGAAAATTAAGATGAAATGTGATAGCCATCGTTGTACCCGCTCAATTGCAGAAACTAAGAATTTGACAACACCAAGGTAGTTGACCTGTGAACAATGTGGGGGTGAGGGGTGCTGATCCAGCTGAAAATCTGCGTGGAATTTTGACTCCAAAACTTAACTACTAATAGCCCACCAGCGACCAGAAGCCTTATTGATAGCATGAACAGTCCATTACCACATATTTGGTACGTTCTATGCCTTATGTACTGTATTCTAACAGTAAAATAGTCCAGAATAAAGAAAACATTATTAAGGAATCATAAGGGAGAGAAAGTAAGTATATTTGCAGTACTGTACTATAAAAAACCCTCATAAAAGGAGACCCACACAGTTGAAGCCCATGTTGTTTAAGGGTGAACTGCAGATAGAGAAGATATGGAAAGTCTTAGTCGTCGCTTGTGTAGTATTAATTCTTTTCAGTTAAACCCTTATAAGAATCTCCCCTATTTCTACCATGACTCCATTTCATATACACATTTTTACTTCCATCCTTGTTTGTAGGCTCATCATTGTTGGGCACATTCTTGGGCTTAATAACATATTTCTTATTGTATTTTATATCACCTTGTAATGCATATGTTACACACATTCTTTTGTATTAAAAGGAAAAATGTAAGTTAAAAAAAATAATGTGGCTATTTCCAATATAGCAAGCCAATTAAGAAATCTGTGAACTGTATTTGTGTTTATACTTCTAGGTCCAAAGGCTTTAATTGGATAGTCTCTCTCTCTCTTTTTTCTTTTTTTTTTTTTTTGGATAGTCTCTTATTAATACTAACCACATTTATACACGAAAGCTTCTAAAGTATTTGAATTCCTGAATTTGTATAAAATGGGCTCCCGAAATTTCCTTATTTCTGAAATTGTGCTGTAGTTCTCCTCAATAGTGACTATAATCAAGAACACATTTCACAGATTTCTAAATTACTTATTGTGCTCTGCAGTTCAAAAGAGTGATTTCAAATCCATTTGACTCTCGCAAGAAGCTTGGGTGGTGGATGGATGGGGCAGTTATTACAGGGAATTTTTAAATAAACAGAAACTAAGTCTTTAAGAGGGTAAATGCCCTGCACAGCTCCACATACTGGCTAGTCGCAAAGTTTTTGTACCTGACTTCCCCCTCTGTCCACTCTCTCCCCTACGCCATCTCACCTCTAAAGATAATAATAAGCTTGTAAGTCTGTGAAATGTTTCACCACTTTCAAAATGCTTTCCATATCACGTCATCTGTTTTGATTCTCACATTCAGCCTTGAGTTCCTTTAGCATATTTCTTTCTTCTCATAACATATATAGAGCATAATTTAAACCAAACATATATGGTATTAGCTATGAAAATATTAGGTCTTTCTGTTAGAAAATTACTTGATAGTCAAATCAAAGTAACAATAAATAATCTTGTTTTTGTTCCATAAACCTCACAGTTATGTTCACTGGTTTGTCTACCAAATAAGTAGAAATAATTATTTTGGAATTTCTCAGTTGTTTTTTTTTTTTTTTGAAAATAATGAATGAAAGGATGAATGGATGGTTATGTCATCCAAACATCTTCTGCTATTCTGGGCTTTGTGAAGATGAAAAGAATTGTGTTCCTCTCTCTAGAAATTGACTTATTTTACGCTTAACAAGTACAAAGGAAATCCTAGCAGAGATATTTCTTTAAATGCGCTGTGACGTATAAGGAGCACTATTCAAATGAAGTATTATTGAACGGTATGCTTCATTTTCATTCTTATTGGTAAACATCTGCTTAGATTTTTCTCGCTCTCTGCCTAATATCCATGTGGTCTTGCCAGCGAATGGTAGTCTTGTTAGAGGCAAACTACATTTCACATCCCATCAAACCCACCTGCTCACACTTGGCAGGATTTGGCCAGAATTGCTTGCTCATTAGAGGCTCTGGCAGAGAGAAAGGGGTGGGTGGAAGAAGCAATGAAACCAGTGCCTGAAAAGTGAAACTGAGGTTTAGATTTTATATGGGATTTTATTTGGTGAGTGGTTACACTGCTTTTCATTATACCAGATAACAGGTTGCTGGCAGCATATTTAAAAGATATAGAACTTTTAAGGGGCTGAACATGAAATTAAAGCTCGATGAAATGAATTCTAATCTGTGCCCCATAGTCATATGTGTGCCAGGCAGCGTATACCTTGGTGCCTTAACTGTAATCGGGCTGTTCCCCTAAAAGCAGCAACGATACTCACTTTTGCTGCACAAGGAGAATCTAGGAAACAATACCATTAGGAGTTTATATGCCATCTTATGCTCCGCTTTCTTTGTAACATTACATCAGTTCTACAGGCATTTTCTGCCCCATTTACCAAACTGGCTCCAGTCAATGAAGTTTTGCATTATATGCCTCCAGGGAAGAAAATAATGCAAGAGTTTTACTGTCCATGTTAATGCCATTTAATACATTACTCAAACACATACTTAAGACCAACAGTTCTGATTACGCAACTTTGGTTTAAAGTGGCTTCCAAACTGACTTCTTAACTGGCAACTTCTCAACAGCTCATGTCTTCCCAAACCTCCTTTCGAAAGACTGGAGGGTGGAAGGAGTGCAGTTTGCGATGCTGTGAACACTCTGGGTTGTTTTCAATGTCGTAACTTCGTGGTCTAAAAAGGAAGACAAAAGCAGCATCCAGCTTGTTTGTTTTGTTTTGTTTTTTAAAATCCATGTGTCTAAATTTTGCTTAAATTGGAACTAATCCTCACCTACCTCTTGGGAGTCTAATGTCTTTGAAAAATGGCTTAACATTCTAAAAATGATGTGAGTCCAAAAGTTAAAGTTTGGAGTAGGAGTGAGTAGTGAGGTAGAACAGCATTCCGTCTCTTTTTTGGAGGACTTGGATTTCACTCCACTCCTTTTGAGTAGGAAAAAACAGATCTGTCTTTTCTCTGTTTGGATAAGAAAGGGAGAGGGCTTAAAGAAGAGAAACATTTTCAATACCAGCTGTTCCCTAACTCAAGCCCTGCATAAATTTATTCTTTCTTGAGCTGGAGATACTAGGACAAAACCCTACAAAGAGTGGAAAATAGAAAGTGAATCAATAAAGCCAAATTTATTATTCTAAGTTACAGTATTTTCTTAGAGAACAAAAATGCTAAGGGACAAATTAACCACGGTTCAATCTGGAACCAGTGATAAGAATATAAGCATCTAGGGGTGCCAGGGGGGCTCTGTGGGTTAAAAGGCCAACTTGGGGTTGTGAGATCAAGCCCCGAGTGGAGCTCCATGCTGGTTATGGAGCCTGCTTAAGAGTCTCTCTCTCTCCTTCTGCCCCTCCCCATCTCTCTCTCCGAAAAAACAAAAACAAACACACACTCACACACACACACACACACACACACAAGGTACAGAGCCATCTAATACAAGCTCTGGGCTTCACTGTAGGGGGCGAGCTTTTAAGGCACCCCTATGTGATAAACTCCAGTTGCTAACTCTTTCTACAAAAGTCTCTAACATATTTAAGCAATCATTGCCAAATATGTGAATCAAATAATGCCATTTCAAGATTATGCAACTAGCTTTCTTATTTTTGGATGTATGGTTTGGGTACCTAGAAATAATATAGCCTTAATATCAGGGTCTTCACTTCAAAACAATACCCAGACTTAATATTTAAAGATTCTCCACCAAGTTTAAGGTCCCACCATAAATTTAACTCATAAACATATCACTAAATTTACAAAGTAAGTCTGGGATGTGTGTGCTTAAGCCCAGCAAAAATGACTATTTCAGTCTGAAAGTCTGAATTGAATACAAACGAATCAGCATGTCAAATAGGAATTTAAAAATAATGCTTCATTACGGCTGCATACTTTATTCATCCTGGCTGTTGACCATTTGTCTGCTTAGAGCTAATATATGGGACCCCCCAGGCAAACCGAAATTCTATCTTGCCTTGGCCCACCCATTCTTTTGTGATAAAATATTTACTAGACAAACTTTCTTTCGTTCTTTCTTTTTTTCTGTCTTACCCAGACGCTCTCCTCACGGAAATTTTCCACTTTTTCAACGGCACCAATTTTTGAGATTTGCTCCAATAAAATTTTTATTTATTTTTTCCTACACTCTACTATGGACTCTGCATTTTTCATCCTACCGAACCATGCTAAACTGCTGTGTGAAAGGTCATGGGTTTTAGAACTCTGCAGACCTGGGTACAAGCCCCATTTCTTTTGCTGGCTAGCAATTGCTCCTTTAAGCTTAATATTGTGAGCGTCTGTTTCCTTATCTAAACAGGGCGACAGTTTTGGAGGGGGTGGTATAAGAATTAGTGGTACTGTATGAAGATAGTGGTCCCCTGCTGTAAGCTCTTAAAGAACCAAGGGAAGACAGAATGAAGATGGATTGCCATATCATTCTAGTGCCTTCCAAACAGAGCCTGTGTGTGCTAGGCCTGAAGAATGTGCAACCAGGCGACAGTTCACAAGAGAGCAGTGAGTCTTCTCTGAGAAAGGAGTCCTTGGCCATGGCTTCACTTCCCTAGTGACTAACTCATCTGGGCAAGGGAAGCGAAGCCTGAAATGTTCGGATTGCTGTGAGGGGAAGTCAGCCCGACAGGCTGAGTTGCCTTTCTTGTCCTTGGCATTGTAACAGTGCACGGTCTTCTGTTGTTCCTGGAACCACTCAAGCATATAATGAATGGAGTACCAGTGATTGGAAACGGTCGGCCCTCGATGATATTTCCGCAAGTTGTTTTCCTTCTACAACTTGGTAATGGATTTTTCTAACCTTAACAGGATGGTTGAAGTGTCTCATGATTTTATACGCTGTTGCCCTCTCTGGAGCCAACTCTGTCCAGTTATCATGTCATTTTTTTCTTAGCACCAAAAATCAACTTCTCTCCAAAATCTGAAATGTTTTCCTTGGGAGGTTACATGAGCCTAAGCAAACAAACAAACTGAAGAGCCATTCCGGGTTTTCTGAAGAAATTTGAACTTTCTCTCTCTCTCTCTTTTTTTTTAATGAGTTGAGTTTTTGGATCTGTAGATTAGGTTCACTGAATTCTGCAGAGGTCAGGGGAGAGTAAGGAATGTTTGACAGTCTTTGTGCCCCAGGGGGGTGGGGAAATGGAGCTCTGTGAGGCTGACCCATTTCTGTGTCCCAACACCTGGTAGGCCAATTGCAGGGTAAGACAGAGGTCCAGCTTGTGAATACGAACTAATGAAGCACTGTGAAGACCGGCTAGCCAGACGCATCTGGGTTAAAATCCCAGCCTGGCCACTAACTAGATGGATGAACTTGCACAAAATTCTTAAAATCTATGAGCTTCAATTTTCATGACTTTGTAGGATTGTGAGGATTAGCATGTATTGCTTATTGAGTGCTTATTATATGTTGGCCAGTATTCTAAGCATTGTGCTTGTAATATTCCAACTGATTTTAACCACAGTCCTTTGAGGTATGAAGCAAATATTATTATTTGGATTCTAAAGATGAGGGGACTGAGAGAAAGGACACCTGGCCGAAGGTACCAAAGTTACTGATGACAAAGTTAGAATTTTTACGTAGGTAATGTGACCAGAAAATTCATATTCTTAACTAGTATGGTATAATTAGGTCACCTGACATATTGACCTGCCATATAATTAGCATTTAGTAAATGGAAGAATTCAATATATACTTATATATGTTATTTATATATTTCAATATATGTCATTTATATTCAAGGCTTATTTTTGGAAGTTTGAACAACAATCAGTAAACTTGGCTTAAAAACACCGAACATGCTTTGAGGATTTCTTGTTGGAGCTTTAGAGTTGACACACTGGTCACTGGTTGCTGATTTAGGAAGATCTACTCCCTTTTTCATTTTAAATTCAGAGATGATACAGATACTCCAAGGCTGGTTCCAATATTGAATAAGGATCTTTTCCTCTCTGTTCCTAAGGACATGATTTTGTTTTATAGAAAGAGAAAATTTAAATAAACTTACTTTTCATTTTCATTCTTATTCTGTTGTCTTCAGCTTTGCTCTACATTGATATGATCTTGTGATTCTTTTTTCCTAATTTATTTTGATCCATATTTTTCCAGTCCACCAGCTGACTCTTCAGCAGTTGAGTTTCTGTGCTCTAGATGCCATGAGGACACAATTCTAATTCAATGGGTGCACGATAGAGCACAGAGTCCCTTCTTCTACTACACCTGACACAAACCAATACATGCCTTCACAGTAAGTCTACATGTCTTCTTTCTATAAACCCCCTGCTGCTTATTCCTCATGTCCAGCCAGCTGTATGATGAGAAATGTATTTAAAAGCTTCTGTATTGATTTTAAAATTCAACACAAATGTGATACAATTTAAAATTCAATACAGAATTTAAAGTACCAAATCAACTAACTTTATTTTAGGATTTCAATTCAATAGAATTTCTTTTTTTTTCTTTTTAACACCTTAAAACGTTCTCGATTTTCACCATTGTTTTTCTTTTTTAAGATTTTATTTATTTATTCATGAGAGACACAGAGAGAGAGAGGCAGGCAGAGACATAGGCGGAGGGAGAAGCAGGATCCACCCAGGGAGCCCAATGTGGGACTCGATCCCAGAACTGTGGGAATCACGCCCTGAGCCGAAGGCAGATGCTCAACCACTGAGCCACCCAGGCTCCCACCATTGCCTTCTAACATGCACGTCTGTCTCTAGCCTCCTGATGCTCCTCTTTCTAGATCTGCACTGTTTCTCTAGCCTATGATTGTGCTTCCACAGTCACACATCCTGGACATGTCCTCCTCACCACTGGCCTCTCATCAATCTACCTTCCAACTTACCCTCTCTAAAATATTTTGCTGACAAACTTCACCCTGTAATAATTCTTAGTATCATAAATATAGGATAAGTACTCAAGAAGTTATTGATTATAAATAGTTTGTGAATTCTTGGCCAACCATATATTTAGATGTTTCATGACATGACATGATAGAAGCATGTGGGCACAGTGGACTGTCAAGTTCTGCCACCATTTCTCAGGTTGGATTATGTTCTTAAATGGGCTGAAAAGTTGCTTCGCAAACATCTGTACACATTTCATAAGTGTTTAGTTTCTTACGTTGCCTTGTTTTGAGGAAGGAAATTTGAGTTTTAACTTTCTCCATTTAATTCTGTCATCTGGTCTCCTCTAAAGTTCCTACTTAAATTGTTTTCTGAGATAATAAAAACATGTAAATAGTTTTTTATTATTGAGTCAAATTTCTTATTATCCCTGGTAATTGTTTAACTTTTTAAAAATCTGATTTTTATCTTGCTTTTTCTACCATATTTAATCTCTAATTAATGTCTATGTATATAACCTATTTCAGGATCGCATCTTTTTTTTTTTAATAACTGTGCTTTTTTTCTAAGTGCTTCATATACCAACTAACTAATCAACCAACAAATAAGTGAATAAATGAAATTGACCAACCAAAAAGGGCCTTTGGAAAAGGGAAACCCAATCCTATTTTGGTTTTCTTGAATGAATTCATATGAGAAATTTAGATCCGTGCCATACATAAACTGAGTTTAGCAACCAAAGCCTGACATTCTGGCAATTTCACCAGACTTGTAAAAGTTGTTATTTTTGACTAACGAAATGAAATTTGCATTGATTACCTAAACAGACTGACATTCATTTGCGTGAACATGATAAATCTACAGCAAGCACACCAGCCAAATAACATGTTCACTGGAAAATAGTTGCAGTGTGAAATTAATAAGTTCTTTTCCTCTTTTCAACATAGGCAATAGGAACTTTTTGGTTTTGCTTGAGTATTATCTCTTCCAGCTTATACATTGTTTACTTTTCTTAATGGAATAATAACACCATGGCACAAATGCATTCTTTCCGTGTGAGATAATTACATAAATCAAGTTAGTCCAATACTTACACCTAGCCTGAGTTCAAAACAGTTTTTTTTTTTAATGTTTTGATTATAAGCAAGTAAATGAGCATATGTCCAATTACATTTTGGGTGCAATAGCTTTAGCCACCACATTTTGGCATTTTATTTTATTAGCTAAAAATTCACATATGGTTCCCATGTCTCCAAGCTGTCTTTAAGGATACAAGAGTTGTATAACCTAACATTGTTTTCTTCCCTTTTCCCTCCCCGGCCCCCTCCCTATTTCTCACATATGTTCTCTCACTGAGGTACCTCTCTTCGTTTCAAGGATTATATGTGCAAATTGTGAAAACCTAAAAGTTTGCTGGTGCTTTGAAGAAATGATGAAAGAAATGCTTCCTATCCTAAATTTTTACCTACTAGAAGAATCTGAAAGGAATGCCACAATGTTTACTATAGAAACAGCAGTATTGGGGCACCTGGGTTGCTCAGCGGTCTAGCATCTGCCTTCAAGTCGGGTCCTAATCCCAGGGTTCTAGGATGGAGTCCTGCATCGGACTCCCTGGAGGGATCCAGGGATCCTGCTTCTCCCTCTGCCCGTCTCTTCCTCTCTCTTTGCATCTCTCATGAAAAAATAAATAAAACCTTAAAAAAAAACCCACAATACACATCAGTATTAGTATGCAAAGATAGAAAGCTCACAATGATCATTATTTAGCTGCTTCTTTCCTATGGCTTGGGGCACACTGTAGTTACCACAGTCCCTCCCCTCTTCAGAGCCCTCCCCAGCGTGGCTTTGGAATGAGGAGGGGGGAAGCTAAGGGAAGGAACATCTTAAAAACTAAAATGTGGAAGACACAGCCATGCTAAGGAAGGACACCGGGTAAGGGAGCACAAAGAAACATATTCAACCCCTTGTGGTCTCAGCATTCCTCCCCATGTATCTGTGTTGCTGATACAGTTAATGGTTTGGAAAACTGCAAGACTTGCATATTTTGGCCAAGAGTTAAAGACAACCTTTCTAAACAACTGACTAAAATTCTGTTACTTTTTAAAGCTGTGACACTAACATTTCAAGAGCCTTGGGGTAAATTAAATGTCTTTCTTTCAGTTGCCTTTGCTTATGTATTAGAAATGCTATTTCCAATTCCCAAAGGAAGTGGGAATTTTGAATATATGGTTGATTTACAAAGATTTCTGAAACCTCATACATTTGCAGAATTAAATCAATATTAGACACTCTTCGAGTTCAATATATATTTAATTAAAAAAGAAAAAACAGTAAGATCCTGAAAGTCAACTGTGCTAAATATTGAACAGGGCACACTATAAGGGTAGATCTGATCCCTGGCTTTCAGATGTTTAACTTTAAAAAGTTTTCACTATTTGCAAGCCACCTTTAAGAACCAGGACATGGAATGTTTCATCTTCCCTCCCACCCCAAAAGAACAGATATGATGAGTGTAGTGTGCAGCTGCTGAGATGACAAAAGTGTTTGAGCTTCCCTGGTCACCAGGTACCTACTTGTTCAGTTGATTTTCCTCTCTCACATTTATAGATAAAAATGTCTTTTCAGAAGATAGAAAAATCTTTGTTTCTTTTGTGGGAAATAGATTGCAAAAGAGAGCCAACTGCTTAATAAATGGTGTTAGTCTTTTATGTATAAAATTTTAACAATATGAAGGGTTTCTTCAATCATAATCTTTTGCATTTGAGTTGTGGGACATATTCCGATAATGGTATTTAAACTTTGGGCCTACTAAATTCTATATTTTGACACATCCTGACTTTTTGGAAAGTCGGTTTTGCAACAAATTGCCAATGAAAGTTAAGGTCTACATGTTTGTAATTGAATCAGAAACTTCAATTTCCTTTTAAAATGGTAGAAATGTATTTAAGACTAGTTGTTTGAATGCAGTGTCTAGAATCTAATATTAATAATGTTCAACATAGAGGATATATCCATTTTACAGTGACTTAAATACTCATATCATATGATATAAAATTCATAGAAACTATGATGCTCTCAGATTTTGGTTAAGACATAAGATAGGCTATTGTTCCTTAGGATAGTTTTGTTATTGTACTATTTCTAAGCTGGCCAATCTTATATCATCATTCCTTTTAACACTATTTAGAGAGAAAATACACAGCCTCATATGAATATTCTCAGGAATAGTAATTATTACGAGAATCATAGAAATAGTAGGTTCCATTTATGAAACACTTACCCCGCCTGGTACTATGCTAGATGTATTACATACGTTATCTAGTTTAATGTTCCAACAAAAACCCTATCTCCATGTTGTACATGAGAAAATAGAAGCTAGAGAAATTGCCACTAATTTCCTCTGAGCCATACTGCCCACAGAACTAAAGTTTTACCCCAAATCCTTCTGTCCATGAAGAGGTTAATAGATTTTTATAATGGTGCAAATTATATGGTAGTATTACACTTTTAATATTAAAGCATTTGATTAAGATGTTATGTGAATTTAGGGGCTCCTGGGTGGCTCAGCAGTTGAGTGTCTGCCTTTGGCTCAGGGTGTGATCCTGGATCCTGGGTTGGGGGATCAGACCCACATCGGGCTCCCCGCAGGGAGCCTGCTTTCCCTCTACCTGTGCCTCTGGCTCTCTCTGTGTGTCTCTCATGAATAAATAAAATCTAAAAAAAAATTACATAAATTTGAAATTTTGAAGAGTTTTATTGAAAAGCATTTTAAAAGGAGGTACCATTTTTCATTAAAATATTTTTGTAATAAATAACTATATGTTGGCAAATTGAACACCAATAAAAAATAAATTTATATATATCAATAAAGTGTTTGGTGGCCACTAGAAAATGCTTATTATATGTCATTAAGGAAAAATTAGGAAATGAAATTATTCATGTAATATAATATCCATACATGAACAAATATCTCCTAGAGAAAAGACTAAAGATATGAGAATGTTAACCATAGTTTTTGGAGGTTGGAGTTATTGGAGTTATCTTTTCCTTCTTTGTCCTTTATCTCCTTTCCTAATCTCTGATAGTAAGAATTTATTATTCACATAGTCATAAAATGTTTAGGTTAAATTCTTAAAAACTAAAATACCAGAAAGAAGAGGCCGCAAAATGAAGTGGATAAGAGAAGGAAAAAAAAATATATATATATGTCTGAAGTACAAAATTCAAAAATTATACAAGATTATACAACAAAAGGAATCTCTACTTTTACCTATTTTTAAATTTTCCTCCTAAGAGGAAGCTAAAACCACCTATTTCTTATTTCTCCTCATACATATCCACTGCATACATGTGGTGCACAAGGGCGTGTTCATGCACATGTGGACACATGCATGTGTGCACACAAGTGCACACACAGACACACACACTTTTCCTGCCCAATCCCTGACAATCTCTCCTTCCACATAATGGAAGCTCATTCTGTTCTGGGTAAATATATGCCCAGCTAAAACGCAATATTTCCAAGATGCCTTGTGATTTGAGCAGCTATTCAATACAGTTCTGGCCAATGAGAGGGAAGCAGAAGCTCATAGGGCTTCTAGGAATGTTTTTTGGAACCTTACAGATTACACAATTCCACTTCTTTCTGTCTACAATATCACTAAGATGTAAGAAAATGGACAACCATCTGTAATAAGTAAGTGGTAAGTCACACAGTGAAAATTGAGAGAAAGAAAGCAGCAGTCTGGATCTTTGCTGGCATAAATGGTGTCAGTGCGATAGCACTAGACAGCTTCTGTGTGAGAAAAGTAAAATTCCTAATTTATACCACATCCTTTAACAGCAGCATAATCTTCTACTTTGTGGATATGGTATAATTTATTTCTTGCCGCCCACTAAAGTCCAGTTAGGTTGTTTTAATGCTCTGGTAAAAGACAGTTCTGCAGTAACTAGTGAGGTAATGTCATTCTGTGTGTGAACATGCATATCTGCAATGAATTCTCAGAAGCAGAATTGCTTGGTCAAAGGGCTACACAAGTTTGGGTATTGTCAAATTGCTTGCCACAGAAATTGTTCCAGTTTATTGACATCAATTCATGAAAAAGCAGGTTTTGCTACATTCTTATTAAGACATATCAAGCTTTGAGATTTTGTTTTCCAGACTGAAAAGTAAAAGGCTTATCCCCATATAGTTTTAATTTAAAATTTTGTCATTGTAAATAAGGTTGGAAATCTTTTTGTTAAATAGCCATTTATTTTCCCTTTACCCACAGTGTCTGACATTATTTGCTCCACTTTCATTGTGTTCATTTTTTCCTAATTATTCAAAGGAATACTCATAGCTGAGAAAAAATTATTTATTTATTTATTTATTTATTCATTCATTCATTTATTTAATATTTACTTACTTGAAAGAGAGAGAGATAATGAGTGCATGGAGGACGGAGGGAGAAGGAAAAAAAAAACAGGCTGTCACAGGGCTTGTAGGAGCTGGATCTCATAACCCTGAGATCATGGTCTGAGTTGAGATCAAGAGTCCAATGCTTAACTGGCTGAGCCACCCAGATGCCTCACAATTCCTTTATTTTTATATAATTTATGGATTCCTAGCTTTTCCGTATTTTGCTTTTTTTTTTTTATTTAGTCTATGCAGAATTCTTTTCCACTTGTGAAGTTGAATTTGTCTTTTTTTTTTTTTTTAATGGCCTCTAGAGTCACATTTGACTTGAAAAGTCCCTTTTCCGCTCTGATTATTAAAACATTCTCCTATGGATTTAAGTGGGTTTTTTAAAAAGATTTTATTTATATATTCATAAGAGAGAGAGAAAGAGAGAGAGAGAGGCAGAGGGAGAAGCAGGCTCCATGCAGGAAGCCCGATGTGGGACTTGATCCCGGGTCTCCAGGATCAGGCCCTGGGCTAAAGGCGGCGCTAAACCACTGAGCCACCCGAGTTGCCCAGACTTAAGTGCTTGATGCATTTAGGAATTCATTTTGATGTAGCATGTGAGGTAGGGATTCAACTTCATTTTCTGCCTGGTGTTTACTCAATTGTTCCAACATAGTTATTGAATAAACCCTTTCTCCTTACTAATTTGCAAAGCCACCTTTATATACCAAATGCATATCCATATCTGAGTCTATTTTTGGCCTTTTAGGTCTGTTCCATTAATCAACCTGTCTAGTCATGTGCCAGCATCACACTGTTTTAATTATTATAGCATTATAATGTGGTTTAACATTGGGCGTGGTCCCTCGTTATTTTCATTTTACAGAATGGTTCCTCCTCCTCTTGCTTGTTTATTTTTCTACATGAACTTTAGAAACAGCATGTCTGCTTCCAGAAAATATTATTTTCTTATGAATTTAACATTAAACATATAGATTAATTAAGGAACAATCTTCAAGATGCTGTCTCTCTCTATTTGAAAATATTATAAACATTTCCATTTATTTAAATCTTATTTTGTTTCCTCAGTAGCATCGTATGATTTTTTTCTTACGGATCTTATGCATCCTGTTAATTTATTCTTCTATATTCATTCTGAGTTGCTATAATTTATCATTGTGAAAAGAGTGTGCATTGTCTTTTTTAACATGCCGTTTTATCCGTCTAGCATGATTTCAGAATATTAACATTTCTTCAACAAGTTTAACAAATGCATTTATTGCTTGTGAAGCTGTTGAATTCATTTTCTTAAACTTTTAAAGTACACACATGATTAACAAATAATCATAATATTTTTTCTTTTCTAATTTTTAAACTTATTATTGCTTCCTTTTTTTCTGATTGCAATGTCTTAAGAAGTTCAAATTCAAGTTTGGACTCTAATTTAGCTGCAAATATATTAATGTACCCTCCCAATTTTGCTCCTTTCCCCCTCATCTCCAATGCTAGTAAATTTATCCTGGCACAGCCTTCTTTTCGAATATCTTAATAATCTGTAGCAAATGTATGTTAAGTACATTTTTTTTTTTTTTGGTGGAAAGCAGGGCAGTAAAGAAAGGTAAAAATGGATGATGAGTTTGAAAACAAATGAAATTTGTAAATAACGAAAATATTTACAAGCCTTGGCTAACAATTCCACCTTTTGAAATATATTCATAGCAATAAAATTCAATGCAAAGAATAGTGTTGCCCTGGAGTTTAATGGAGGAAAAAATCCACTTGGAAAATTCCTCACTCTAATCAAAATAAATGTTGGCATTTTGATAGTGCTTTATAAATATGTTCAATATTTTTTTTACTGGAGTCAGATTTCAATTATTTAATAAGGGATGTTTTATATCTAAATAACTGGAAAGTTTAAAATGACTAGATAACTTTCTTAAATTAGTGGACTTTTGATAGAATGGTCAAATGTTTAAGCCCTCGCCGTGATTTGTTGTATTCCATGTTTGATTTTCATGAGAAACAGACAAACGGATAAAAGAAACCATCACATCAGAAAAATAGAACATGTAAAATAATGAACTAAATGAGATCAAAGATGATAAAGTCAGTTTACTGAGATGAATAGTTTACCTATTTCAAATGTTGATCTCAAAACTAATTTCACAGCAAATTCTTTCCTTAAAAAAAAGAGAAAGAAACATGTCATGGCCAATAACTGCTGAAAAACTGTGGAGACTGGCACTTCCAAATGCTTGGCAGATTATTAAGCCAATTTTTATTGAGTCCACTCTAGTTGTTGGAGGGTCTGTGATTCCCAACTGTTTCACATCAGAGAATGAAAACAAGTAGGGCCCAGCCAAGACCACATTGGTGACTGCCAGCCCCTTTATATGCCAAACATGAAAGCAACAAGTCCAGATGCTTTGATCCTTGCATTTTTGGACTTAGCCCAAAGTTATAGAAAAAAGCACAACTCATGTTAGGACAACATACATTATAAGTAGAAATCAATCAATAGCACTGTGACCTTCAAACTCAGTAAATGTTTGGAGTTAGTTTCAGAGCATGTAATCTAAATTGGGGATTGGAAGTTGGAACTGGTCCTAAACCAACAAAAAAAAAAATGTATATTTTTAAAAAAATAGAGATTAAAGGAAGCAACAGATGAAATTTTAATTTATATGTGTATGTGTGTGTGTATGTATATGTGTATATACACATATACTCATTGAAGAATGTATTCTATTTTAAAAGGCCCTGAATGGTAAGGAAAAGCAAGCAACCACCACAATGAAAACCTCTTTCCTGCATATAATTAAAAGAGAAACTACACTGTGGCAGGAAAATATATTGGAAGGAAATTATGAGCTTTCTCCCAATTTAGGGTAAGAGAATAATGAGATAATTTAGGAGGTGAGTCACTTGGTTGCTAGGACACTGTCCTGACTTGCAGCAGAGCTCCAGCCTGCCAACTTATGAAACAATTGGCCCTGGTCTTGGCAGCGTTGTGGGTCTAAATTCCCCAACACAGGTATATTGAAGAACTGGCAATGGCAGAGCTGAGCTGAAAAGTTGATGGTCAATCTGAATTTGGGCACAAGTAAAACTGTAGCCTCAACCCTAGTATTTTAAATCACTGCCTGTGGCCAGGGTAGTTACTTGAAAAAAAAAATCTTCTGGGACAGAAAAAATAACAGTGAAAAATAGCTTCGTTTAGAGGGGTGGGATCTGGCACCAAGAAATAATTAAAAGCAATTTTGCATCTTTTATTTTTTTTTAACTTTACAGTAATGATTTGATTGTATTGTCGCACAAGTTCTGTCTAGACCGCATTGTGTTAAAACCTCACCGTTTTGTATTGTAAAGCTTTAGAATTGTTCCTGGCACCAAATAGGCTGTTCTAGCACAAAAGCTAATTTACAGTAATGCTGATAATGTTCAAGAACCTATCATTAGGATTTCTTTCTCTTTTTCCACATTTTTAAGTACAACCTTTCTTTGTCAGAAAAGTAAATTAGTGGCAGTGATAATACTTTGCAATCCCTACCAACCCCTCAGAAAGGCAATGTACAGATAGCCTGACATTTTCAAAACCTTCCAGGAACTGGCTTCTCCAGTTCCTGGAAGATCTGGTCTCAGGCTGCAAAAACAACTTTTCTTCTTTTCATGCAGTATGCACTTACTCA
The DNA here is from genome assembly GCF_011100685.1 of Canis lupus familiaris. Taxonomy (NCBI): domain Eukaryota; kingdom Metazoa; phylum Chordata; class Mammalia; order Carnivora; family Canidae; genus Canis; species Canis lupus. The sequence goes on from NC_049255.1 coordinate 33,906,085, forward strand.
AAATGCCTCAAAGCATCCCTCAGAGAGCTGGGTCAGGGAAGTTGATCATGCCATCAGTGAGACTGTGTCATCCGGATGTGTTCTGGATGTCGACAAGTGTGCCCATGCACAAGGCACGGCCCACGAGTGTATCCAAATAAGGGTAAATTAAGGCACAAGAGCAGAAGGTGATCATTTGTAAATGAGCCCATTTACCCAAGTCTGTGAACAGTCTGATTCAAAACGTAGAAATATTGACATGACACCGTGGAATCCATCGTTTGCACTGAGACTTTTAGTTGTTGCTAGTTATTTCTTACAATGATCCATGCTCATATGTTGATCTATGCATTCAACAATTAATGCTCTTGTCTTTATATATGTCATCCATACCCTCAGAAGACTCCTTTTACTCTGAAGCAAATATCAACTAGGCATATTTCTAACTAGGTGTTTGAATGGTGAGTTGAAAAGACCATCTATCTATTCATTTATCCACTCATTCTTCATGGAGCCCTTACAGCTCATGAAAGACTTTATCAGATGCTTAAAAGGGTTTTAAAAAGTGGAAAAGAATATGCTGTAGTGGAAGGGTCACTGGCTTTGAAGTAAGAATATTTAGTTCTAGTCTGGCTTCTTCATTTATCAAGGATATGGCCTTGAAGAAATCACCTATGCTCCCCGTACTTCCAATTTTTGATCGCTTTGAAAACTGAAATAAGGCCACTTTTCTGCCCTACTCTGGTTTTGAGGATAAGAAAGACAATCTTAAATAGAGGATAATCCTTTGTAAATTACAGGCAGGAGCCCAACACAGGGATTATAAGAGGAGGCTGTTTTCCTGCTCCAAAGGAACTTCCCATCTATTTTTAGAGGCAAGGTATCTTTACAATAAAATGGTTTGGCACTCGTTAAAGGAAGTTTTTTGATTGACCACAATGAGTAACAAAAAAGTGACTGCTTTAATAGTTGATTGACAAAAAAACATTGAGCAGACTGGGATAGGGATCGGACACTCTGAGATTTGGGATTTGAGGTGACCCCAAAGGATGGGGACAATTGCACCAAGCCAAGAAAAAGAGAAAATACATATAGTGAGGGAGTTCTGTGAACCACGATATGAAAGTACAAATATACAGTGAATATTCATTGAGCTGATCATTTATTCACTGAATAACATTTGTTTAGTGTGAAGGGAACAGTTTGGCTGAAATTCTTCTGGGGCAGATCAAAGACAAAATGTAGAGCTTCTGCTCCTTTCTGATACGCTATCAATAATTGTAAAAGCTGAGGCAACTGTGTCATATTAGAGATGGGACAAGTAAAAGATGTATATCTGAAAGGAGAGAATATAAGACAGGCTAACAGGAAATCTCTGTTCCAATTTCTCTAGCCCTAGCTTGCCAAGTGGGGAAGTGACACTCAGGCCAAAATATAGTGATATATTTTTGGAACAACTCCTGGCTTAGTCCTGGTTTGGAATAACCACGGAGGGGTATTTTGGATAGTGTATCTGGTCTACTTTGTGTTGGCACTTCTGATGTTGTTCTGAAGCTAGGTGAGCCACTCTGTCTTGTCAGAATGCAGGCAACTCTGGATGTCAGGCAGATGGCCAGGAACACCAAGAAAGGCCTAAAGGAGGGTCAGAGGTGGAAGAGGGAAAAAGGAGAGCATTCACTCCCCATTTCCAGCTGGAGTAAGTACAAGAAGTGCTGGTAATATATGCCCTAGATCTACAGGCCAACAAAGAGTCTAAATGAAGCACGGTGGGTTGCATCCAGTGACTGGGCTGGCCATGAACTTACCAGATGGGTTGATTGAAGTGACAAGAAGTGGCAGGGACAAAAAAGAGATATAACGTAAACAAAATGAAACAACAAACAAACAAAGGTAGCTTCAGAATGAAACTGATCTGGAGACCTGGAATGATCTGTTGTCTCATCTCTGCCATGGTATCTCCTCTTTTTCTCCTTTCTTTCTCCGCCTCTACTTTCTCTTGCAGAATTCTTCATCTTCTTCTTTTCTCTCTTACCTTCTTTTTGATTTCTGTTTTGAGCAACCAATTCTATGACAGAGTTTCAAGGTTAGCATTGGATGTCAGAGCCTCCTGCAAATTATTTTTACAAAATTATTTTAATTGAACAAATTGAATATTTAGAGTTTATATCAGGCACTTTAATAGTCTGGTAATACTGAGCTACCATAGATGAATCCTCCCACCAAAAAAAAAAAAAAAGGAAAAGAAAAACCAAACAAAATAAAAACTGGACAACGCACAGACACACATAGACATACAAATATATCTTTCTATCTCTATTAGGTAGATAAATTATGGATGATAGATATGATAGATAAATTTTTATGTTTAGGAATTGGATAGCTATTAAGGCAGTAAGGATAATAAAATTGAAAATTATTTCCAAGATGAAAGAAGTTCCCCCAAAAATGCAGAGAGGTAAAAAGATGAGTCCAATGTCCTGGATGATTTTTTCTTACTGTATACTGATCACAAGAAGCTAAGAGATGGAGAGGCTGAATAGACTGTTAAGATTGGATAGCAAAAATCGAAGTTTAGGGCTTACCAACAAGGAGTCCTAGAAAAGACCTCTGACTGTCAGTTGGGGCACCCCAGAGGGCCACACTTTAGGTGTAGGGGTAAGTTGGAATTAGATGGGCCTTAGCATGACTACTCATCTAATAGGGTTAAAATGGCTTGTCCTTATCTTAACTGCCTACAAGATCATATGACCCAAAAATAAGGAGGGGAAAAAAAAAAAAAAAAAAAGGCAAGAGGAACAAACTTCAAAAAAGTCCAGATAATAGTAGTTATCAAGCACAAACCTTAAAATAACCAATTAATATATTCAAAACATTATATAGTAAGAGAATTTCAGCATAGAATTGAAAGCCAAAAATGATAAATTATTAAAAAAAATAAATTATAAATTCTAGAAGTGAAAAATACAATAATTGCAATTAGAAACACAATAGATCAAATTAATATCTAACTTGACAGAGCTGAGATGGGGACTACTGAGCTGGAAGACAGATCAGGGCAGCTCGGGTGGCTCAGCGGTTTAGTGTCGCCTTCAGCCCAGGGTGTGATCCTGGAGACCCAGGATCGAGTCCCATGTTGGGCTCCCTGCATGGAGCCTGCTTCTCCTTCTGCCTGTGTCTCTGCCTGTCTCTCTCTCTCTGTCTCTCATGAATAAATAAATAAAATCTTTATTAAAAAAAAAAAGGAAGACAGATCAGAAAAAGAAAATTAGGGGCATCTGGGTAGCTCAGTCAGTTAAGCATCTGCCTTCGGCTCAGGTCATGATCCCAGGGTCCTAGGATCTGTCTTGAATTGAGCTCCTTGCTGAATGGGGAGCTTGCTTCTCCCTCTCTTTCCCTCTGCCCCTTCCTCTTGCTTGTGGGCTCTTGTACTCTCTATCCCTCTCAAAAAAAAAAAATCTTTTTTAAAAAAGAAAGAAATGAAAGATAAAATTATATCCAGACTAAAGCATGTAGAGAAAAAAAAGTATTAAGAAAAAAAAAAAAAAAAACAGAGGGGCACCTGGGTGGCTCAATAAGTTAAGCCCTGATTTGTGGGATCAGGATCGTGAGATCGAGCCCCATGTCAGGCTCTGCTTGTCCTTCTCTCTTCTCTCCCTCCCGCCAAATAAAGATATAAAAGAACAACAATAATACAAAGAAACAGAAACAGAAAATGACCTAAAAGACATTTAAGACATGGTAGAGAACAAAGAGGGAGGAAATTACCACGATTGTAGCTGGAGTCCTGAAAAGGAAGAAAAAAAGAATTTTCTAAATCCTAACAAAAATGTCATTCAGTAGAGTCAAAAGTGCTATGAACTCCAAACACAATAAATATGGAAACAACAACACGTAGGACCATCACAAAGTTCAAAACAAAACAAAGAGAGTATCTTAAGGTAATCCAAAGAAAATAGACATATTCCTTACAAGTTAGTAAAAATAACACTGATAACCAATGATGAAGGTCAGAAGCCAAAGGAATGGTATTTTCAAAGTGTAGCAACACTATAAATATCAGAAACTTGTGAAATGCAACAGCTAAAGTCCTGCTTTGAAAAAATACGTACCCTCAATTACATATATTAGAAAAGAAGAAAAGTTGAAAAATTTACGTCTAAATGTCATCTCAAAAAGAGTGAAAGAAAGAAAGAAAGAAAGAAAGAAGAAAGAAAGAAAGAAAAAAAGAAAGAAAAAAAGAAAGAAAAAAAGAAAGAAAGAGGAAGAAAGACCATAGAAAGTAGAAGAAATATAAGAGCAGGAATTTATGAAATAGAAACAAAAGATGCAACAGCAAAATTCAACAGAAGCAAAAATTATTTTTAAAAGTAGTAATAAGAGTTAGTAACAATAAAGCAACACTGATCAGCCAGGGGAGGCACTAATTACCAATGTTGGGAATCAAAATGGTAAATCATACAATAAGAAAAAAATTTTTAATACTAAGAAAAAATTTAAAATATGTCAATAAATGGGCAAATGTCTACAAAAGATTTAAAATAATAGGGTTATAAATTACTAGCTTGATATCAAAGTACCCTAAAGAATAGATTTTAGATCAATACATTTTGTGGATCTAAAAGAAATTTCTTTTAGTACTACTGGGAATACCATTCTAGTCATTTCCTGTCCTTCATATTGACAAGGACAGGCCACTCAGACATCCTTGAACAGCTATTGTACAGAATTATCCTTTATGGTTTGTTACAAAATTATGTATGGAAAGGTTGTAGAGGGTGACATCATAGATTCATAGAATAAATGAACTTTGGGTTGGATGATGACATGGTGAAGGAGAGGATAAAGAAGAGGGGAGTAGAGGATCCTATATCATCTCAACATTTCAAAGAGCTGCTTAGCATGTATTCCAGGTCTTTGCTGAAGTCCAGCAGGCCAAAGTGCTCCAAATTCCCTGGCAATGTGTCTGAATATATATTTTCAAAGAATGAAAATTTTGTGTGCAAGATACTCCTTCCTGTCTCCCTGCAGTGCTTTCTTAATCTTCTCCCATTTCTCTACTCCTTCCCTCTCCTTGTGTGAAAGGCTTTCCCACCCTCCAGCTTCGGCCATGTCTCCTCACATTGAACACAATAATTTGCTATCTCCTGCCTACAATGACAATTAATCACTCATCTTGGATGACCCCCAAATTTCTGGAAGTTTGGTTTTGTTGAACTCGAGACACACACCAAATCATGACACTCTCGCCTCATCCCAGTGACAAAGGTCCTCAATCCAAGACTCAAACATTTCTGCCACTCGGCTTCAAACCACCCTTCCAGCTTTCACTGACATTGCCCCCTTCATCCCCATCTTGCAACCAAAAAGCCCCACTCTCCTGTCTCACTGGCATCTGCGATGGTCTGCGAACGTTCTCTGTGTGCTTCAGTTCACTCTCCCTCTCTCCTCCCCCAGAAATGCCCTGGAATTTCCCCTGGTTTGACCTCTCACACTCTTACTCTTCCTTCAAGTGCTAGCTCAGATTCTATCTTATCTGAGAACACTTCTTGGGTTACTACCCTGTTCCCTCCTTTCTCTACAGTCCCGCAATATTTTCACCCTGTATAGAGACCACTCACTTATACCATTTTTAAGTTTTATAACTGAGTAATTTAAATTGCTTTTCCTACTAGATTATAATGGTGGGGAACACTTTTTATTCACCATTGTCTTTCCTCAACTTTTAGGCCATAGTTTATACAATGTAATTAATAGAATCCTTCTAAGTTTTTACTCTGAACGTTCACTGGTTTTGCTCATGCACATCCTACCTAAACTACCCCTCTCTCCTAGAAAAAAAAAAAATCCTTATTCTTTAATATGCAACTCTTTTATCATTTCTATAATGAGTTGTCCCCATAAAGTTAAGTTCACAATTCTATATGTAAAACATACTCTTTTGTTAGAACATCTAAGAAGTGTTTCTCACAGAGATGTGCTTTATTTGGCACTAAGTTTGTGATGAAAACTTGAATTGTATGTACATATGTTTAGTATCATCTCACATATTTTAAGGCACCTTAGACTACCTGTGATTTTGTGTGTGTGTGTGTATTTAATTAATTTTGACTAAATGTGGCAACCAGCCTGTGTGAGAAAAATACATATTCTTATTAATATGAGTGTCTTAGAATAGGGTTTGAGGGCAGAAGGAGTTTCCACAAAATTGCAAGGTCAAAGGGAAGGTATAAAAGAACAGTGCCAAGAACTTCAATCAATGATTCAGCAAGATTGCTTTAGCTCAAGGTTAACTGTGTTTTGGGGGGAACACTGAAGGGGTATCACACTTCTAATCTGATCCATGTCATTACGCCATGGGAACAGCAATCTACCAAAAAATTTAGAGTATATATGTAGAGTTCTCAAGAGATAAAACCCAACTTATTTAACCAAAGGCAGTATTCTTCAAACGCAGCAAATAATTCCCAACTCACTGAGCATTTTTGATCCAGGCATACATCCAACAGCTGGATGTGTATGCTCAACAACTGAACAGTGTGTGTTCTGTAATAGGCACCTTTAGTATGAGCTAGAATTTGTGTCACTGTACGATGGTTTGATCTTGTCCTGGGCCACATTTCTAGATAGACAATGGTTTGAGATATTTGACTTAGTTGATAGTTATACCAAACAAACAAACAAAAACAAAAAAACCCACAAGAAAACAATTGTCACTTTTACTAGAAATACATTTTAAAAGATAAGTTGTTATATTTCATCCTCTACTGTTTCTACCAAAACTAATAAACCTTGTTCAAAACACTGTGACAGAGCGAATAGGCATACAAAGAAAAATGTCGGCTTTTGCCATAAGAGAAGTCACAGTTGAATTGGGAGGACAAAAATATGCATGCAACTATAAATAACAGTAGGAAAAACTGAAAATTAAATATGTAGTTGGTAAAACTTTCTCTCACATGAGAAAAGATTTAGCAGATTGCTAGGATGGGGAGCAGAGGTAATTATTCTCTGGGCAAGTTGCATACATTCTTAGTCAGGAGGTGGCAACAATCAATATCAGACTAAGCATAAATCAGAGGAGGAACACAGTGTTCTTCATTTAATTTTCTCAGCAGGAATCATGAAACTTTTCAGTTGCTGGGTCAGCTTGGACACTCTATGTCCATGTTGCGTGTATATAATTTGGGTTCTCATCTTTTCTGGCAGTTCTCACAGAAGTTATTCTTTTAACTGGTTGAGTTTAATTCTGCCAAGGTGATCCCATAGGCAGATTTCAATAAAAGAATGTGTGTAAATTATCAGCCGTTTTAGATTCTAAATTTTAATCTGGTGATAATTCTGCACTAATAAAAGAAGTTGAATTTTAATGGGGAAAGATGAAATAGACTTCTTTATATTTATGGAAATAATTCTGGTTAGAAAGTGTATTACTCAGTCTAAGTAGGTAATGAGGTATGAATCATTTCAACATAAAATCGAAAATGTTGCTTTAAAACTGAAATGACTGAGGGTTTTTCCCCCCCTACTTTCTTAAGATAGATCTTCAAAGCTAAATACATACCACAATATGCGTCCAACATGAGTGTTTTTGATTGGAGAAATATCTCTAACAGAAATAGGGTGTACCCAGCACTTTTTAAGAAAGGTCATCTCTTTTCTTAAATTGATGTTTAGTTTTTTCCATAGCTAACAATTTGGGATAAATCTGAAACATTCATTTAACATTTTCTAACCACATTATCTGTGGCCAGTTTCATTTATTCATAACTAAAGATTCAATAAATCATCCAGTGTTTACCGACTGCCTGCTGTGTGCACAGCCCTAGGCTCTGTTTTGTGTGAGATTAGAAAGAATGGATTTCTGACCTTGGAGAGACTATAATCCGATTCGGTTAGACAACTGGCACACAGAAATGATAGCAACATTGATGAGGCCAAGTAGAATCAAACTCTTCAGAGTGTGGAAAGACCTTAGGTGTGGTTTAATGAGAGAGAGAGAGAGAGAGAGAGAGAGAGAATTTTTGAGGGAACCCCAGAAACTAAGCCAGAATCGAGTAGATGGAAGAGTGTTACAAAGACAAAGAGCAGCACCAGCATCCACCCAGTGTGACTCAGGAGTCAGAGCAGAAGGTAGTCTATGCCCCAGCAACTCGCAGCACATGGCTTCCAGAGCATCCCCAACACCCCCATGGCTCCAATGGCTGTGCCTTAACAATGTGTTCCCAGCCTCTTCTATCATTTCCACAAGCCAGAAACATATTCCCCTCAGGTCTACTTCAGATGCTACCTCTTTTCTTCACGATTTCTGATTGATCCAGTTGTTTTTCTTCAGAAACTCTTAATCTCCACCTTTCTTATTTCAGGACTATGTTTGGTTCTGCATTGCAGCTCTTTGTGTCTAGTACTAAGTTCTTCTCATTTCTCCAAGAGCATCTTTACCAAAAATGATTCTCCTTTATATCTTTGACAGAGCCTAATATGGGCTACATTCTCAAGGATTACTTACCAAATGAATGGATAGCATATAAACAAATCAATAATATGTGTAATTAATCACACAGTTGCTATTGTACCCGCCTAAGTGATTCTTGACAAACTAGGTAAAACAGCCCTCCAGATTTTTGAGCAGAAAAAAACATCTGCAGGCAGATTACATAAAAGAAAGAATACAACACAGTTTAGGGTGTTAGTGAAGAGACTTTTATCCCAACCATGAGATGATAAGGGCAGGAGCAGGCTATTGGTGCTGGTAATAAGGAACAGAATGGATATATATGATTGGATAGATATGGGACATGAAACAACTAGATAATGAACTAGATGTTTTTCTAATTTTTTAAGTTCCATAAAATTTTGAAATTTTGGATAATGTCTCGTGTGCCATTGTAGATGTCTCAATATTTTTGTTTAAGTTTTTATCTATTTATTCATGAGAGACAGAGAGAGAGAGGTAGAGACATAGGCAGAGGGAGAAGAAGGCTCTCTGCGGGGAACCTGATGCAGGACTCGATCCCAGGACCCGCAGATCACACCCTGAGCCAAAGGCAGACGCTCAACCACTGAGCCACCCAGGTGCCCCTCGATGTCACAGTAGTAAGCAGCGATTTGTAAGTGAAAGAGGATTGCAGAAAAGAGGATTGCTGAACTCCAGTCTCAATCTGGGTATCCCCTCACCATGTGATAGTGAATAATTACTTGATATCTCTGATTGTCAATTTCCTCAAAGATACAATAGGGACAGTAATATTGAATTCTTTTGAGTGCTGTGAAGAACCAAAAGAAAGTATAAAAACATGCCCACTGCAGTGTCTGGTATTTTAACTAATTAAAGGTAATTATCACTGAATGTTTGCTGAATTTATGAACAGAAGCATTAGAGTGAAGGTGGAAGGTAAAGAACAAAGAGAGGACACAGGGAAAGAATGAACAAGCCACTGGAAAAGAAAGAGAATAGTTCAGGGTCGGTAGACTCACCAAAGCACTTCAATGTTCTTTGATTGCTTTAAATTGTAGTAGAAAATCATGCCAAAGAGATGAGCCTCTATGAAAAAGGGACTGGAGACAACAGAGGTTGTTGAGATCATGTAAAGCCTACCGCAAATGAACTGGACACACCTTTAGTATGAACAATTTTTAATTATGCTATGTGACCATTAGGTACAAATAGTCTGCAGTTAGGATAAATGACTATACTTGCCATCTGTGGTTGCAAGGCTTAACCAAGCTTTAGGTAGAATTAGCTTTGGAAAAAATCATGAACCAGGTGGAGGCCTTAAGTGACTGCAGTCATGTGAATGATAAGAGCTTGAAGTAAAGGATAGCTATTGACTTGGCCCACTATTCCCAGTGTCTCTCATTTTCTGCACTTCCTCTTTGTTTTGACCTCCCAAACCTTAAGGAATGAAGGACAAGAAGCTTATGGCATGAAATCTTTTAGATTTCCTCAAGATATAGAAGTCAATTTTAAAAATCCCCTAAAATGTGAAGGACAATTTTGGCAAAAGAAAAGGCAGGTGAAATATTTCTGTAGTATGTAACTACGCCCCAGAATATCTCCTGAGTTTTTATACTGTGTGTTACCTTCTTCTTACCTCCATAGTTTAGACTGTGAAGGGCAAATGCATAGCAGTAAAGGCCAGACTCCATCCCAATATGTGTCTGGACTCTTATTCCTGGACTTGAGCAATTTAGACCCTACATGATCAATCAGACTCAGTACTCCTCCGCTTGGAGCTAAACTCAGCCTCAGAATTCACCTCAATGCATTGCTCTAGCCAGTCAACCACAAATGGATTGGAATTAGTTTCTAAGTTAAAACCTATTTGTCATCCTTGGTTCAGATATTTATCTGCCTCAAGGCAGGCGTCTGGAATACATGGTCTCTAAAATTCATGTCTTGTTCTATCAGCCTATAAAACTCTCAGTTCCAATAATCTAATTAGCAGAACAAGGTCATGATTATGTAAGATGGAAACTCTTGAGTATTAAACCTTAAGGTAAATCAAGATTAAGGAAATTTATGTCTTTGGTTGTATGGATAAGTATATCTTCATGTTGGTATCCTTTAGCTCCTTCTAGTCATGCATTCACGTGTGTGTGCGTGTTTATAGAATTACTTCATATATGACTTTACCCATGTTCATAATTTTATCCCATATTTACTTCCCTAATCACTTTTTTATAGCTTTTATTCTAATTGTTTCATGTTTCAGAACCAACTCATAATTTAATCTGAAGTCTTCTAATCATTCCTTTTGGCATTACTTACCAGTCTGAAATATGATGATGCTAAGACACTTTTTAAACCCCTAGTACTTTGAATAACGATGGGCAGATTGCCTTGAAGGAGAGATACCTGGCTGTTTTCGGTGCACTGGGTTTACTGCCAACAAATTTGAGAAGAATAAACGTTTAAACATCAAGTATTCCAGAATTAAAAACTAGCTTATGATTTGTCTATACCCTTGTATATTTTGGATTTTTTTTCCTTTTCTTATTTCCTTCCTTTCCTCCACCGTCATCTCTCAAAGATTTCTGACCTTTATTTCACACAAAGGTTTCCAAGCTGTAGGTGTGACTCTACACTTAACATTCTTCCTTGATGCTCTTTTCTTCCCCTCCCTCCATCAAAACATCATGGATTAGTATCTTCGTATTTCTTTCCCATGTTTGCAATAGTTCCCCCTAAACTGAAGTTTAAACAAATAAACTGTAATATGTGGCTATTTCCCATTTCTCCCATGGCACCAAAATAAACAGAGTAGAAGCCCTAAAGAAATAACTAGAGTAGAAGGTAACCTTTGGATTCTTAAGAAGACATATGCATGATTTTAAGATTTTAGTGCTCTGTATTAAAGGGCCTTTAGTAATTAATTAAATCCACCTAAATCATAGTATACAATTAAATGGTATTTCATATAATTTTACCTTTTGCCATTTTTTTATGGTGCACATTTATTGAATGGCATTAAAGAGTAGTATAATCAAATATTTTAGGGTGAGAGTGAACACGACATTTCAGGGGTTAATGGGCAGGTTAGCCTGGCTGGAGCAAGGTGCTTTAAAGAATTTTAAGGAGGAGTAATGGTAGGCATAAAGTCTAAAATCAACCAATCACCACAGAGTATCATAACTTCAAAAAGGTGGGCACCCCTAACGACAATCTGGGTGTCTTTACAACATTTTAATTTTCGCTCGGAAGGTTGGGGGGGGTCTTGCTAAGGTTTCTCCAATTCATCTTAAAATTAAACACTCTGGAGACCATTCTTTAACAACTCTTTTGGGTCATTCCAAAACACCTCTGTTATGGAGATTAATACTCTTTGATTCGGAGCCAAAAGCATGGTTTTCAGATGTTACAATTACCTGTTCAACTTCTCAGGGGCAATTATTTGAAAGGAGTAAATGCTCTGACTACAATTGCCTCTGTGGGAGCCGCAGTAATTGCCATTCATCAGGGCAGCAACCTGCTGAGGGCATCAATTCATAAACTCTGAGCCATCAATAAACTGCAACCTGGGCCCCAGGGTGCCAACATTCTTTACACAATGAAATATTATTACTGGCAATTAGGTAAACAATGAGCCAACCCGGAAATGGAAGGGAGGTTGCCAATGACTACCTTAGTGCGTCATACACAGATGTCTTGATTCTTTTCCTTCTAGAGAAACACCTTGGGATGACTCTTTTTACACCACCGGGATCCCAACTATCACAATAACCCCCACGGATGAAAGGAGGAAGAAAGAGGGAAATGTTAACAGATGGTATTTTGTTTTAATTAGGAACTGTGTTGTGGGGGAGTAGGTAACAGCCTTCCTGTCGTAGATACCCACCCACATCATACTCTGCCTTTGCAGGTGGTTGGCAGTGGGGAGAATGGGGGGAAGGAAGGGAACCATTTAACTGAACTCAGGGAGGCCACCTCCCCAGCAGACCATTTAACCGTGTTCAGAATATCTGTGTTAATGAGAGCCGATGATGTGTGATGTCTTGGAGAGTTTAAAAAGATTTTGCCACACATGAGATTCAGTCACCGATCCTATCTTATTAGTGAGGTAAACAGGGTGGGAATGAGGGCTTGTGTGCCATTGTTGTTGCTTTTCATAAGGGGAAAGGATGGAGGGTCAGAGACGCTAAGTAATTGCTCAGACCCCTGGGGTCCCTCCCAGACCAGTGCTTTACCCATTCTGTCCAGTTGTCTATCTTGTTCAGATTTCTCCTTGGAAGGTGCTCATACCAGGCTGGAAGTACCAGTACCAGGGTATCCAAAAGGGGCCCCCACCCCTCTCCCACTGAGCAGCTCTTTCCCGGGGCTCTGGCCTGAGGAACCAGGGAATGGGCAGCCAGAGACGGGTGTGGGAACTTATGGGGAAGGCCTGTTTCTTGTTGGGGAGCCAGAAGACCAGGAGTGAAACTGAAGGCACCATCAGCAGCTTCAGACAAACAGACAAGGCTGTGAAAGTTCTTTGAACTGACAAACATGGTGGCCACGTTGAAATGCACTCAGAAAGTTGATATATGATGAATGTTGGGGATGTTTTATGAAGTGAAAAAGAAAGTAACTCCACAGCCAGATAATTTCAGTCATTTTTTCTGTCTATGTTGGAATTGATGGGTCCCTCATCTCCACTCCTGTTATTTTTACCCAAATAAATAACGCCACTGAAAGCTGTTTGATGGGATGAGAGTACTGCTAAAACAGGAAAAATCTGTGAGAGCAGAAGTGGTGGGAGGTCAGGAATTTTTAAAAGACACCATTAGAGAAATGCTGTGGTTTGGGGTATGTTCCTAAGGTAATGCCATGCATCCTGGGTCAGGAAATTCTTCTGACTGATAAATCATATTTTATTTTTATATGGGTCTTAAGTTTATGAAATTTGTTTTATATATCAAGCAAGTGTAGGATCGATAAAATGTATTTCTGAAAACTAAGCAGGAAATGTCAGTGCAGTGGTCAGAGCACAGGATGGAGCGCTCAGAGTCCTGTAGAAGTCCCCGCCACCACGCCACCACCATGAGCTCCCCTGCTTGGTGGGATCTGGACAGGAGAGCCAAAGACTATTCCTTTCCTTCCTTCATCTTAAAAACAAATTTTAAAAATAGACCTTTTCACCTTTCAAAGCACTTGCTCGCTTCATGCTTGCTTACTTCCCTTATTTTTCTTTTTCTCCTTTCCTTTGGTTTATAAGCCAACTCAGGGTTTCAGGGGGACTGCAGCAGGGTCTAGGATAGATATTTTTTTGCAGAATTTCTATCCAGAACTCTTCATAGCAACATTTAAAATGTCAAAGAGAGGGGCCCCTGGGTGGTACAGTTGGTTAAGTGCTTGACTCTTGGTTTCAGCTCAGGTCCTGCTTTCAGGGTGGTTGAGACCAAGCCCCAGGTGAGGCTCTGCGCTCAGCGTGGAACCTGCTGCAGTTTCTCTTACTCTCTCCCTCTACCCCTCCCCCTGCTCACACTCTCTCTAAAATAAATAAATTTTTAAACATAAATGAATAAAATGTCAAAGACAGGACAAGCTCTAATGAAAAGTTTACAATAGTTCTATTTGACCTTTGCTCATGGTAGGAGCAAGGATTGGGCCAAGAGGATCCTGAGAGCCAAGTGCGTATAAAATCCTCTGAAGAATTTCCTCTGAAGTTTCAATAGAAAGCCTTCTAAAGTTTCCCTAACTCCTAGGTGTGGGATTAATTTTGAGACTCAGGAGAGGAAATAAATATTAGAAAATAGCTATTAAATCAAATACTCCCCAGGCTCAAGAATATCCTGGTGTAGCCTATGTCTATAATTAAGCAAGTAAAACAAATCATGGAAGAATTACATTAGATTTAAAATATATATATATATGTTGGAATTAGTAAAATTTTTCACATAAAGATGTGATTTGCCTTTTACTATTTTCTGTGAGTTCAGCTGCCTCGTTGTTTTCTCCCTCGTTAGATTATAAACTTCTGAGAGCAAAGACTATGTGTTTTATTTCTTATTCATCTTCAGGAGGAGCTGATACCATCAATGGACAGTTTTGCATATGACTCTCTCTCAGCTAACGGATTTTTCCCTTCTGGAAGTATGAATTTATTTCCTAAAAATAATGAGAGCATACACATAAACTAATATGGAATCAGAATTATAAAGAATTTGGAATATCAAATATTTTTATGTATTTTACATTTAGATTTTATATATTTTATGTTTACTTTATAAAACCCGTAATTCTCACTGATGCCCAGTGTCTTTACGGTAAGTTGCTAGAATGTGTCCCTCCACTGTTTAGATTTTGATCCAATCATCGCTATTTTACATTAACTCTGGTTAGACATCCAACACACAATTTTAAAAGTCCCTTTGTTTTTTTTTGTGAATCCAGATGCAAATGCCACATACACGAGTCGTTATTTGCATTTTTGGACCTTTAGTGAATGAAACTCCTGGACTGGAGAGAATTTCAGAGACAATGAGACACTAGATTGCATTGAGCACAACTCCTTTATGGGAGTGCTCCCTATGGCACTTAACGTCTCGGCACGGAATGTGGGATTGACTATTCCCAGTTTTACAATTTTATCAACTGCTCACCTATTTCTGAAATAGATGGTAAGGTCCCTGAACGTTGCAACTCTTTTTTTTTTTATGTGATCTTTAACATTTAATACAACTCCAAGAAGTAAAAGCAATCTCATTCAGTCCAAGGTTTTGGAAACCAAAGATAATATCGGATAGGAAAAACAACAAATTTTTATCGCATACTAATAAAATGGTGTGGCTTGTGTGTGCATGTGGATGTGTAGCTAATGATCTGTGAGAAGAGATGTGCTGAAGATTTTTAGGTATGGAAAAACAAGATTTTGCAGTGTGTTTTTAAACTCATCTGTTGGAGTCATTTATTTTAATTGTTAGTCGTGCATTCCATTACATGAAGAGAAATGCTTTCAAAATAAGTTCCTGACTCAATAAGAAAATGTTCAAACCTTACCTACTGATTTGTTGTTAGGAGTAGTGTGGTATCATTCATGTGTCACAACGTCGGTGAGCAAAATTAACCTCAAATATCAACGAGTTTGCTGCATTAAGGGAACAAACACAATTCTCTGCCACAAATTTGAACAACATTTTGACTAATGTCTCAATGATTCAAATCACTAGTTAGAAGATTACTTTAAAATGAACCTTGACTATCATAGGAAAACTCTACTCATTCACTCAAAATAGGCCAAAACATTTTTTATAACTATCCACAGATTAACTATAGATATAATTTAAATTTTATGGCAACAGGTTTATAATTTTTTTCCTAATATTATCTCTCCCCACCCCCATATCCCCAGGAAAAGAATAATGCCTGATCCAGTGCTTTGTATTTTCTAAAATCTTATGTCAGAAGCTCCTTCACTAAAGTTTTTAGTTGGGTAACTTTGCAACTTATGGTTCATGAATTTGACTATCATTGTGTTCATTATTGAATCAAGGACTTTGTGGCCTATACAGTCATTTATTTCCACATAATATATTCTCTTTATTTCTCAAGATGTTGTCACAGGTAGCCAGAGTCTTTCACCCATTCTGTATGAATAAAGATGGCAATGGCCACTGGCAGCCATTCTGTGACTGAGAGGAGGTTGGCCGGAGAGAAACATTATATCTATCTGAGCAAAGAGATAAAAACAAACTAGATCTCCGATAACATTGTGAGCTAACTGGCAGCTCAGAAGATTGTCCTAACTCTAACCCTCCTTGAACATGAGTAAAATTATTTTACTATTGTTTAAACTAGTTTAAGTCTGGGTTTCAGTTATTTCGAGGCAAGAGTACACTAAGACAATCCTCAAAGAAAAAGAGATTAAAGAAGTAGCACAGAGAAACTATTCATATTGCAATTTTTCCTGGCGCCATCCATGATTACTGCTAGATTTGACCTAACCTAGTCAGTTGTAGAAGTTAAGATCAAAGCAATAATCATAGATCAAAGACAGAAACAATAAGAAATAACTCCAAATACAGTTGCAAGTGGTAGTCCCAGGTGGCTCTAACGGTGGTCCCGTGCTCATGTTGGTGATGTTCTTATTGCTATTATTGTTAAAGCCTCGAGGTTCCTCTATGATAACCAGGCTTATTAAGCTTTATTGTATGAGTCAAGTGATTTGCTGTCTACTGAATTCAGAATATGGTTTCTTTGCATCATCAAGAGTTGAAACAGACTGTCACTTACTGTTGTTTATTTCTACATGCTTTCCTAAGAACAAAAGGGAATCATTTCTCAGCCCTTGTGCAACACTAACAACCACTCAGATGACTGCTTTAGCCCACCGTTGCAAGTTTTCCCTTGCATCATCACTTGACTCATCCAGTTAATGGATAACACTCTTGTGCTTTGACAATTTCTAAGCTAAGTGTAATCTTCCTGTTTCTGTCACAGGTGACCGATTGCTGTTGCTGTTCAGATGTACAACATTCATTTTTTTCTCTTTTGACTCCTATTCATTAATAAAGTATTTCAATAAGTTTGTTTTTTTTAAAAAAATAAGACAGCAGCTGGAGCAGTTTGAAACTAGGTTGCCTGGGTTTGAAGTCTCATTCTTACCTACAAGTTCTTAGGTAAGTAACAGCCCTCTAGGTATTAATTTCCTCATTTGTAAAATGAGGTATAAGTAGAATCTATCTCATAGGATTGCTAGGAGGATGCCACGAGTAAATACATGCAAAGCATTTAGAATGATACGTCACATACCTTATATAATTAGCTATCTGCTCATTCATTCATTCAGCAAATAATTCATTGAGCTCCTAATATGGATGAGGTGTTATGACTTATGAGAGTCCAAAGATAAAAAGGCACAGTCTTCTGCTTTTGAGTACTTAACTGTTGCGTATGGGAGAAATGACACGAACAAAAATAACATCAGGGAATATTCAAAAAGCATCACTAAAGCATGTTATATGTGAAGTGAGGAGACAGAGATGAGCTAATGCTACTTCTCTGCCACAAATTTGAACAACATTTTGTTTATAGTCATGTAATTTATGGAGTGTACTGATTTCATGTTTTTTCTGTTGCTATAAGAATTCTTTTGTCAAAGCTTGTTTGCTTACCTGTTGCCTGTTTTCTTATTATCCATGTGGCAAAGTAGCATAACATAAGGAAGGATACTAAAGAAAATGCCAGGGGACACCTGGGTGGCTCAGCGGTTGAGCTTCTGCCTTTGACTCAGGGCGTGACTCCCAGGTCCTGGGATCAAGTCCCAATTGGGCTCCTGCTTCTCCCTCTGCCTATGTCTCTGCCTCTCTCTCTGTCTCTCATGAATAAATAAAATCTTTAAAAAAAGATACCAAAGCAGAAAACATTATGGTATTCTGATTACTGAGTAGAACTAGCCATAACTTCCTTTGTGACTCATCGTGCCCTGTAAATACTTTATTAACTGGAAGATCAAAGATCATATCCTATTGAGCTTTGAATCCCCATTATCTAATAAAATGTCCCTGATTTCAGAGATCTGGCCAATTAGAATATCACTTTTTCCTGGTTACAATGATTGGTTCAGAAATGGGAAAATCACCCAAATAAGACTCAGAAATTTTCTGCCAGAGCAATTGTTGAAAGACTCATTCTGTCTACGCATTTTGCCAAGCTGTTGGAATATGAGGTGGAATTGTCAACAACCATCTTGCTGCCACCTGGAGAAAGTCTGAGAAGGAAGCAGAGCAGCAGAGGCAAGAGAGCCAGAGACATAAAGAGAGAGAGAGAACACTGACAGCGTTGGAACTCTGTTTAGCTGGGCTTGGCTGGCCACTTGGCCTTCATAGTTAACGAGCAAATACATCCTCTCGTTGCTTAAAACCAGCTTGGATAAGGATGTTTGCTTACATACAAGACCCAGAGTATGTTATTATTATTCACAGGGTTTTTTTTAGGTTAAATCTTTCTGAAACATAGTTTTATTATTTAAACAGTTATGGAACTGAAACAATCAACAACATTCTCACCACCCCATCCCTACCGCATCTCTCAACATTATCAATTGCATAGAGCTTCACAGATTACAAAGCACTTCCTCTGTCATGTTAGATCCTAAATTATAATCCTCTCATCAAGTAGGGGAACATTGTTATTAATTCTTTATGTGCAAGGAAACTACGTTTTCAATCAGTTAAGACGCCTGCCTAGCTTAATTCATTTTGTAGATGAGTATCTGTTTTCACAAATTTGGTTTAATAAAATGGAGCAACAAATCCAGATTTACCCTCCCATTTAAAACAACAGAAAAACCAGGGAGAAAAAAACATATATATATATATATATATATATATATATATATATATATATATATGTGTGTGTGTGTGTGTGTGTGTGTGTGTGTGTTTGTTTTATATATGTCTGGAGAAAGAAATATATATATACATATGTTTTTTTTCTCCAGAGATTGAAAACCAGGCAGCACAACCACAGGACTATAATCTCTGAGAAAAGGGAATCAAAGTGAAATAGAAAAGGGAATCAAAGTGAACCATGCCATCATACCAGCCTAATGCCTGGAGGCAGTTTTCAGGCTGCAAATCAGGGAGGAAAAATCCAAAAGCACAAGTTGAGGAAACTGGGAAAACAGTTCCAGAAGGCCAAGGCATCTAGAATTTAGGGATGGAATGCCAGAAAGGAGGGAGCTGCACATAGAGCTCCTTAGAGCTCCAAGGATCTACAGAGGCAACCTTCAGTTTTTGGCTAAGTACTAATCAGTGCAAGTTGGGAGAAAACGATCGATCGAAGTTCAGAGAAAGAGCCACCAGAAAGTAGTAGGGAGAACAATTCCTGATACTTCCACCAGTCTGAGAGTAGTTAGTGTTCCCACTAGGCAGGATGGAAAGACATTATGTTACAATAATACTGTAGAATCCCCAAAAAGGCCAAGCATTGGTGGTGGGACTGAATTAGCCCTCGATCAAAGGCTCCTCTGCTTCCATTCTAGCAAAATCTAAAAGCAAGTCTCAGAATGATTTAACTGATTCCAAGTAACTTAAAACAAAACCCAACACTATTTACAGGAATACAATATAATCCAGCTAGCAACAATAGATGGATTGTTTAGCGGATGTCTGGCATCCATTAAAAAAAAAACTACTAGACATGCAAATAAGCAGGAAAATATCACTTCTAACAAGGAGAAAATCAATCAATAGAAATAGTCCAGAAATGACAGAGATAAGGGAATTACCAGAAAAGCATTTGAAATGGTTATAAATACGCTCCATATGTTCATGGAGTTAGAAAAACACATGAGTATGATGAAAAGAAAAATTAAGGATATGAAAAAGACCATTTCTGAAGATGAAAAATGAACATTAAATCAAAAATGATTTGGGTCAAATTGGCAGCCTATTAGTCACTGCAGAAAAAAATAGAGCAACAGACCGTTGAAAAAAATTATTGAAGGGGTAGAAACTATTAAGACATATCAGTTGAAACTATCCAAAATGCATATAGGACAAAAAAGATTGAAAAATACGATGAAAGCATCAGTGACATATGAGACAATACTAAGCAATCTAATAAAAATGTAATTGGATCTGAGACAGGTGAAAGAGAAGAATAAAAAAATATTTGAAGAAATAATGCTAATTTTTTTGAAATTTGATCTAAATAATCTTCCCACCATTATAAGAAGTATAAAGATTATTGAACAAAATAAACATTAATAAAAGCATGCTAAGTCACATCACAATCAAATTACTAAAAAAAAAAGTGATAAAGTTTTAAAAGTGGTTTAAAGGTGCGTGGTACGGCATATATTAAGGAACAAATATACAAATATTTTCAAAATTTTTGTCAGAAACTATGCAAGCCAGAAGATAATGAAGCAAATTTTTTAAGAGAAGGAAGGAAGGGGCTGGAAAGAAAGAAGGAAATTATCCACTTTCTTACTAGCTAAAATATATTTTCAGACAAGGAAACAGAAAATTCATTGCCAAAAAAAAAAAAAAAAAAAGATAGCGAGAGAGAGGTTCAAATTGCATTAAAAAGCAAAACCTAACTATATCCTATCTACAAGAAATTCAGTTTATTGCATTACTCAAGATTAATGCAGGGAAACAGACCAATGGAACATATATAGGCATATACAAATAAATATTATATATATCCATATGTATATAAAATAGGTCTCTACACATACAGATATAGATATAGATGATATAGATGTAGATATAGATAGATACAGATAGTGATAGAGATAGATATAGATAGATATAGATATAGATACAGACATAGATAGAATTGGCTCACATGATTATGAAGGCTTAGAAGTCTCAGTCTGCCATCTGGTAGCTGGAGACCGAGGAGTGATGGTCATAGAATTTTAATCCAAGTCTGAA
Organism: Canis lupus familiaris; assembly: GCF_011100685.1. Classification (NCBI taxonomy): domain Eukaryota; kingdom Metazoa; phylum Chordata; class Mammalia; order Carnivora; family Canidae; genus Canis; species Canis lupus. The sequence goes on from NC_049255.1 coordinate 33,926,926, forward strand.
GCTTGAGACTCAGAACTGATAGTACAATATCCAGTTCAAGTGCAGGAGAAAACTAAGTCCCAGCTCAAAAACAGGCAGAGAAAAGTTAATTTTTCCTTCCTTCTCTTTTTCACTCTATTTACATTTCCAATTGATCCGATGAGGCCTACCCATATTGAGGAGGACAATCTGCTTTATTCAGTGTACCAATTCAAATGTTACTCTCGCCCAGAAACATCCTCACAGATACACTCGGACTAATGTTTAACCAAATATCTGGGCACCCTGTGATTCCATCAAGTTGGTTCAGAAAATTAACCATCAAAAATACAAATACAGCAATATTAAAAGTAAAAAGATGAGAAAAGATGGACCATGAAAACACAAATTAAAAAAGAAATCTGAAGTGACCATATAATATCAAACAAAATCGACCTCAGAATAAGGAAAATTACTACTAAAAGGACCAATTCATCAAGAGGACAAAAACAAAAACAAGACAAAACACCCTTCTAAATGTGTATGTACCTAATAACAAACCTTCAAAATACATGAAATAGTAACTGAGGGAAAAAGCGTGACAGATAAATAATAAATTTATTGCTGTGGTTGGGGGGAATTCAACACTCTTTCAAAGTAATTCATAGAAAAAGTGGACAAAAAATTAGTAGTGTCATAGACTTGAATACCACTACCAAGTGGCTCATTTTACATGGAGCACTACTTAGAGGAAAATTTACCATTCTAAATGCTTCCAAAAAAATAAAGATCTATAAACAATGATCTGTGCTTGCACTTTAAGAAACTGAATACAGAAGAGAAAATTCAGACAAAGTAAAAATGAAGAAAAGTCTGGTGAAGATAAGAGCCAAAATCAGTGAAAGAGCAGAAAGAAGAATAGAGAAATAAATAAAACCAAAATTTATGTCTTTGAAAACAAAAATAAAATTGGCAAACTTCTTGCCATACTAATCAGAAAAAAGAAAATACACAAATGATCAGTGTCAGAAATGACAGGGAGGAAGGACATCATGATAGACTCTACTGACATGCGAAACATAGGAACAACTTTGTGCCAATAAATTTTAGAACTTTGATGAAATAAATTCCTTTAGGGGAGCCTGGGTGGCTCAGTCAGTTGAATATCTGACTCTGGGTTTCAGCTCAGACCAGGATCTTGCGGTAGTGAAATCAAGCCCTGCATCGGGCTCTGCGCTCGGTGTGGAGTCAGCTTCAGATTCTCTCTCCCTCCCACTCTCTCTCTCTCTCTCTCTATATATATATCAAATAAATAAATAAATCTTTAAAAAGAAGAAAATTCCATTAAAATGCAAATTGTGCTCGGAAAATTGGACATCCACATGCAGAAGAATGAAACTGGACCACTCTCTCTCACCAGACACAAAGATAAACTCAAAATGGATGAAAGATCTAAATGTGAGACAAGATTCCATCAAAATCCTAGAGGAGAACACAGGCAACAACCCTTTTTGAACTCGGCCACAGTAACTTCTTGCAAGATATATCCATGAAGGCAAAAGAAACAAAAGCAAAAATGAACTATTGGGACTTCATCAAGATGAGAAGCTTTTGCACAGCAAAGGATACAGTCAACAAAACTAAAAGACAACCTAGAGAATGGGAGAAGATATTTGCAAATGACGTATCAGATAAAGGGCTAGTTTCCCAGATCTATGAAGAACTTATTAAATTCAACACCAAAGAAACAAACAATCCAATCATGAAATGGGCAAAAGACAGGAACAGAAATCTCACAGAGGAAGACCTAGACATGGCCAACACGCACATGAGAAAATGCTCTGCATCACTGGCCATCAGGGAAATACAAATCAAAACCACAATGAGATCCCACCTCACACCAGTGAGAATGGGGAACATTAACAAGGCAGGAAACCACTAATGTTGGAGAGGATGCGGAGAAAAGGGAACCCTCTTCAACTGTTGGTGGGAATGTGAACTGGTGCAGCCACTCTGGAAAACTGTGTGGAGGTTCCTCAAAGAGTTAAAAATAGATCTGCCCTATGACCCAGCAATTGCACTGCTGGGGATTTACCCCAAAGATACAGATGCAATGAAACGCCGGGACACCTGCACCCCAATGTTTCTAGCAGCAATGGCCACAATAGCCAAACTGTGGAAGGAGCCTCGGTGTCCATCGAAAGATGAATGGATAAAGAAGCTGTGGTTTATGTATACAATGGAATATTACTCAGCTATTAGAAATGACAAATACCCACCATTTGCTTCAATGTGGATGGAACTGGAGGGTATTATGCTGAGTGAAGTAAGTCAATCAGAGAAGGACAAACAGTGTATGTTCTCATTCATTTGGGGAATATAAATAATAGTGAAAGGGAATATAAGGGAAGGGAGAAGAAATGAATGGGAAATATCAGAAAGGGAGACAGAACATGAAGACTCCTAACTCTGGGAAATGAACTAGGGGTGGTGGAAGGGGAGGAGGGCAGAGGGTGGGAGTGAATAGGTGACGGGCACTGAGGGGGGCACTTGACGGGATGAGCACTGGGTGTTATTCTGTATGTTGGCAAATTGAACACCAATAAAAAATAATTTATTATTAAAAAATAAAAATAAAAAAATAAAAAGGTCACTGAAGAAGAACAGATAACCTGAATAGCTCTACATTTGTTAAATTGAAAACATAGTTAAAAACCTTCCTTCAAAAAAGGAAACAAAATAAAACTACAGCATCAGATAATGTTACTGGTAAATTCTACCAAAAATATAAAGAAGAAAGATGATATATTCTAGAAAAACTCTTCCAGAAAATTGAAGAGGAGGAAGTACTTCTCACCTTATTTTGCCAATATCAACCTGGTATCAAAACAGACATAGACAATATAAGAAAATTACAGACCAATAAGCCTCATGAACATCCTAACAAAATTTTAGCAAGTAAAATTTAGGAATATATACAAAATATAATAGATTGTGACCATCTGGGTTTTAATTAAACAATGCAAAATTTTTTTAAAGTCAATCAAAGTGATTCATCATATTTATAGGATACAAAAGAAAACCCATGTGATCGACTTAATACAGAAAAATGTTTATTGAGATGTTTTTATGTTTGGTAAAATTCAAGAGTTATTTATAATAAAAACTCTCAGGAAACTGAGACTAGAAGACAACTTCCTCAACCTGATAAAAGGAAACAACCTATTGCTTTTATCAGGCAAATATTGAAAACAAGGCAAATATTTCCTCTCTGTTCATTTTATTCAATGTTGCATTGCAGACTCTAGCCAATGCAGTAGGGCAATAGAAAAAAATAGTTTAAAGTAGTCTACATAGTCAACCTTAAAGAAGCTGCAAAAATGTTATTAAAACTAATAAGTAAGTTTAGCAAGCTTCAGGGAATTAAGTTCAACATATGAAAACATATCACATTTTATGAACAATAAATATTTATAAATGAAAATTTAAAAGGCATGTCATTTACAATATTTTCAAATAATAAAAAAGTTTAGGGATATATTAACCAAAATAATGAAAATATGTGCACTGAAATCTACAAAATACTCCTGAGAGAAATTAAGAGCCAAAAAAAAAAAAAAAAAAAAAGAAATGAAGCTACGTACCATGCTTATCGATCAGAAGACTGAACAGGATTAAGATAGCAATTATCACAAATTGAAATATAAGTATAATTGAATCCCAGGTAACATCACAGCAGCACATTTTTCTTTGCTGGAAATTTATAAGCTGGTTTCAAAATATATATGGAACATCAAAGGATTTAGAGCAAACAAGAGTGGTCAAGTTTAAAGACTTACATTACTGTACCAAGGTTTATTAATAAGCTACAGTTGTCAAGTATTGGAGCAATGATAGACAAATAAAGTCCAGAAATGGATACATGTATACCTGGTCCATTGATTTTTGACAAAGGCGTTATGGTAACTCAATTGGAAAAAGGATAGTATTTTAAACAAATTGTGCTATAAAAATTAGATAGCCACATGGGAAATAAAATAAATAAACCCGGACCTCTACTTTACACTATACAGAAACATTTGCTTAAAATGGATAATAGCCTTACCTGTTAAGAAGTAAAACTATAAAAATTAACATGAAAAAACAAGACAGAAAATATTTGTGACCTTGGGTAAGGCAAATATTTCTTGTATGGAACACAAGTATAAGCCATTACAGAAAAATGAATAAGGTGAATTTATTTTGATTAGATCAAAATAAAATATAACTGCACTTTAAAAGATCCTGTTCAGAAAATGAAAAGGCAAGCCACAGAATGGATGAAAATATCTGCAGAGTTTTTAAAATAAAAATATTTCAATATATATTCTATATTGAAAATATATAAAAATTCTTACAACCCCACGAGAAGACTTAGGAAAGATGAATAAAATTGGCAAAAGGTTTGAATAGAAACTTTGCCAAAAGAAGTTTACAAATGGCTAAAACGTACACAAAAAGTTGCTTAGGATTATTAATTATTAGGGAAATTCAAATGAAAACCAAAGTGATATATCACATAGTAGAAATGTGCTAAAACGTAAAGGCATGTGTCAGGAATATGTGGACCGACTAGAACATTCATCCATTGCTGATGGGAATGGGAAATGCACAATTGATAATGGAAAACAATTTGGCAGTTTCCTATTAAGTTAAAACGCATTTATCATACAACCCAGTAATCCTGCTCTTACATATTTAGCCAAAAGCAATGAAAACATGTTTACAGAAAGGCTTGTTCTCAAAAATTCATAGCAACCTTATGTGTAATAGTAAAAAACTGGAAACAATCCAAATGCCCATCCTCTGGTATATCCATACCGTGGAATACTACCCAGGAATAAAAAGGAATAAACTTCTGATACCCATGACAATGTGGACAAATCTCAAAAGTAAATTGAAATAAACCAAATACATATTGTATGATATCACTTATATGAATTCTATAAAAGACAAAAAACCAAGTGACACAGAGCAGATCAGTGGTAAGTTGGGCTGGGGTGGGGGCAATGTGAGAACAAAAGGTTGTGTGGGAACTTTCGAGAGTGATGGACATGTTCTGTGTCAGGATTGCGGTGCTGGCTACACAACTGTGTACACGTGCCAAAGTCATCAAATTGTACACTCGAATTTGGTGAACTTTATTGTATGTAAATTATGCCCCAACAAAGCCAATTAAGGGAACATTTCTTTAGGCTCTCTTGTTTATAACACATGTACTGAGGAGTGAAGAAGAAAAGGTTGTTTATTAAGAAATTATAAGACCTTCAATTTTCTCTTTTTTTTTTTAACCTCTGTCTTCAGAGGTCTTCAACTGTCTTTCATAATGCCTTTTTTTTTTTTTCCCTGTGGATATCGTACGAGCTCTTCAAATTCAATTCATCCGATCTCACATCATCATAGCTGTCCCCATGTATTATGCTTTTGTTTTGTTTTGTTTTGTTTTCTGACTCACCTCTGCATGCCAAAGCCAGAACCCTGGATTTTCTTTTTTTTTCTTTGAGTCAGTGTTATTTCCTCAGCAATCCAAGGTTAACCTGGTATGGTGTTTTTTTTACCTTTGAAATCTTTCTGGTTCTCTGCATCTGCTCTGCCTCCACGGCCTGTAGGCCTCATGGTGTCCCTCTGAGAGGACAGCAACAGCCTCCTAGCTGTGCCTCTGCCTCCACCGTAATCTAATTCCAGATCTGACCTGTCACTTGCCCTTCCAGCAGCCCCACACTGCCGACAGTCCTAATCGCTTTACATGGGTGTATAAGGCCAGCAATCACCTGCCCTGCTTACCCTACAATCCTAACTCTGGCCTCCGCCAGAGAATTGTCCTCAGTTCTTACAGTAGTGTGGCACGTTTCTGTCCACCTCTGGGAACGGTGGACATTTCAGCCTGTCCTCAATCCCCATGCCCCTCTGTCCCAACCTCCCCAATCTATCTGCTTCTTACTCATCCTGCAGTTCTTCAGCTTAGACATCACCTCCTCTGGCCACCATTTGACTTGTCTTGTGTTTCCATGGCACCCAGAACCCCAGTCCAAGCAGTTACCCCAGAGAAATCTTTTTGGAATCTTTCAACCTATACCCCCTTCTAGACTACAAGCTCCACGAGGGCAAAGAACTTTCCATCTTCCTCACCAGACCTCCAGAAACTGCCATGATGCATTTTACATAGAAAACACTCAACTAATAAGGGTTAAAAAAGTTAAGTGATTTCGCTTTCTCCTATTGTTATCAAAAAACATTCAGATTAATCACATTATTTTTTTTAATTAAATGCTGAGTCATGTGCTTCGCTATTGAGCACATGGTTCAAATACTCCCTATCTCCATAGGCAGCCATTTTTCAGGGTCACTTTTTAATTTAATTTAATTTTTTAAATCTTTTTTTAAATTCAGGATTTACAACAAGTTTCCTTCTTTTATTTTTTTTAAAGATTTTATTTATTTATTCATGAAAGACACAGGGAGAGAGAGGCAGAGACACAAGCAGAGGGAGAAGCAGGCTCCATGCAGGGACCCTGATGTGGGAGTCGATCCCAGGACTCCAGGATCACACCCTGGGCCAAAGGCAGGCACTAAACCGCTGAGCCACCCAGGGATTCCCTTAAGGGTCACTTTAAAAGCATCATTGGATCCCTTTCATTGTAGTAATCCCCCTCATTTCTCACTCATTCTTTAATTTCCTGAAACTTGTGAACATGCGGTGTTAATAAGTGCCCGTAATAAGTGCAGTTGCACCAGACAGCACTCAAGATACTCCATCATTGATCTGCACCTGTCTGTCCACCACTTTTTCCTTCTTACAAGGTGAGAGGGAGGTCTCAGTTTGCACGCAATATGTGTCTTCTGTTTAAAAAGAAGTGGGTATTTATGTAAAAATTTTCTCGTGTTCAGGGCAAAAGCCCACAGATTGAGAATCCATCTTCTCTCTGATAAAATGCATGGTCATTGTTGGAAATATTATGTACTGAACCTCGGCTGGTGCATTTTAGTAGATTCTGAGAGTGTTTAGTGACATTGAAGAAGGTTTATTTTAAGGAGTAGCCAGATAGGGATCGTCAAAGTTCATGATTTATTGGAGTATAACACGAAATAGTATCTTTCTTTATATCATTATATAGTTCGCCATGGTTCTTGTATTTTCTCTTCCTTATGATTTTCTTAAAACCCTTTGCTTTTCTCTGGCTTACTTTAGTGTAAGAGCATAGTGTATAATACATACAACATGTGAAACGTGTAAATTAACGTTTATGTTATCAATAAGGCTTCCAGTCATCAGTGAGCTATTAGAGATTAAGTTTTTAGGGAGTGAAAAGTTACTATGGATTTTGGACCATACAGGGGTCGGCACCCCTAACCTCTGTGTTTTTCAGGGGTCAACAGTATGTATTTATTTATGAAACTTTGGTTATACTCTACTTGTTCAACTCACTTTCTCATGGTTATATTAAATTTGTTCACTGACCGTAATTTATTTAACCATACTTCTATTGCTGAATATTTTTATGGCAGCATAAACAATGCTGCAAAGAACAAAATGAGCATAAATCTTTTTTAATATCTCAAATTGTTTTCTTAGAATACATTCCTACAAGTGAACTTGCTGGCTCAAATGTGTGAATATTTGTAAGGCTTTTGTTATATCACATCCATATTACCCTCTAAAAAGCTATGTTATCTTACATTTCTAAAAACAATTTATGACTGTCCTCATTTCCCACCACCCTTGCCAATACTGATTATTATCATTTTTTATCTTTGCCAGTGTTGCATGTGAAATGTCTTTTTCAATTAATATTTCAATATGTATTTCTTTGATATTGTGATGTAGATTTTCTTATACTGTTTATAACTTGTCTAGTGAATTTCTTGGTATTTTCTTTTAACAATTTTCCTCTTATAATGTACCACATAAATAAGAACAGTTGCTCTTCATTTTTACTTTATTTTTCAATTACTTTTACGGTTCACCTTTGTTTTTTTATTTATTTTATGAGAATAGTTTTTCAAGTTTATGCTTTTGAATTCATTAACATTTCTAATTTGGTTGTATATTTTTCATTTCTACCAAGAAATCAGATTTTCATCTGTACATTTTTACTGATTTTATGAGTTTAACCTGTATTATTTTAACACTTTATTCCATCTGCAGTTTTTAAATAAATATTGTGAGGTAGACATAAAAGTGTTTATTTTCCAACTAATCAACAAATTATGCCATTCCTCCTTCCCATTGATTAAATCATTCTTCCCTATTGAGTAAAATGGATTTTTTATCATAGGAAGCACATGTTCTCTCTGGTAATCTTGGGCTACTTATTCATCCTTCTTATTTGACTTATATATGCAAAACAGTACATTTATGTTCATTCAAATATGGCTTGAATTTCACTTTTCATCATATGATATTCACTGACCAGACATAGTTAAGTAAAGTGTTGAGTGTGTGTTGGATCATTTTCTCAGTTTTCTACTTCCTTCCATCAATTCATCTGTCCTTATATTAGTATCATGCCAGGGAGTCATTATTATAGCTTCAAAAAGGTGATATCTAATTTTGAAAGCTCTTTTCGATATTCATTCTTTCATAACTTTTTTTGTTGCTGCTTTTCATTTATTCTTCCATAGGAGTTTTAGGACCCATTGTATTGAAATTGTTTTAAATTTGTACATTTAGTTGTGGAGATTCACTACCTTATAATATTTGCATTCAGGAGCATGACATATATCTATACAAAATCAACCTAACCCAGTTTCTCAATAAAGTTTTACATTTATGTTGATGCTGTCAATATATTATTGAGTTCATTCTTAAGCACAATTTTATGTCTTTTTAAAAATGCATTTCCTTTTCCCATTTTGTTATTCTACATGGATTATGATTGGTTATTACTCCAGTGAGGCTATCTCTGAAACCTGAAAATAGGCCAGAATCGCTTGTCATAGAAGGGTATCACTAACCTGTGCTTATCGGGAAGAAATGACCACCACAAAGTGAATAGAAAGCAGAAAATATCATATGATGAACTCAGAGGTATTGTCCAGTCTGAAAGGAATGGCTACTCATCAGTTTCAACAATTGTTGCCAGTCAGGACTCTGTCTGGGATTCTGATTTCACAGGGAGAATATGGAAATCTAGTTTTATGTGAAATGAGCTCTGAATTTCTAAGTAATGATAAAGGCACATAAGGCAAATTCAATGTAAAAAATAGTAAGATCCTAGTAAAAACAGGAAGTTTTCTGTCTACATTAATTTATTTATGCCAAAAATATTTATTGGTTACCTATTATATATCATATTCTATAGGGAAAAACGAATATATTAGTCGGCTTGGGCTACTATAACAGAACGCCATATACTGGATAACTTAAACAACAAACATTTATTCCTCACAGTTCTGGAGTATGGAAAGTCCAAGATCAAGATCCTGGCAGATGTCTAGTGAGATTCCCTGGCTAGAAATATTCCATATGTCATCAGTTCATGTATATTGCCAAACATTAATGCTAGGAAAGTAATGCATCTCTGAGTCCACAGTAAGAAGACAATGGAAGCTCCATGTTTGGCATCCTATGCCCTCCTTCCCTTGGTTGATTTTAAATATATATCCTCTCCCTGTAATAAATCATTATTAGAAATATAATCACTTTCAGTGAGTCCTGAGATCCTTCCAGCAAATTATCAAAACTGAGGGTGGACTTTTGTGGAGAGTGTTCCCTCTAAACTTTGATAGTTGGCTTAAAAACTCACACTGGTCACTCAGGTTAAAGTCCTAAATGACTCGACCCTTAGTGCAAATACACACACACAAACACACACAGAAAAGATATCAAATCTAGTTTTTTAGTTTTCAGTGATATTGAAATAAAAGCAATCAAGAAAATATTGGATCTTTACTTGGAGCAATTTTTGTAAATGGCATAGAAAAAGCAGTTCTCTGCAAGTAAAAAAATTTTGCAGACTGAAATATATAGAACGAGAATTGAATAGATTAGCATAGATCAAAATGATAGTAACGATTATAAGAACACATCACATCCTACACGTCTGAAGTAAGTCCAGCTCATACTAACAGCACTTATAACTGAGATGACAAAACCGTGTGGTAATTTTGGAAAATCACATAAAAGTACAAATAACTAGTTTCAAAATGGGGTATGATAAGGGATTTTGTAATCGGTGTGTACATAGGTATTTGTGGAAAAATTAAAAGAGATCAAGTTTTGATTGATAGTCAACAAAATTTCCTAACTGATCCATGGGATGCACACCAGGCTGTAGCTTAGGTTCATTAATAATGATCTCATTCAGAATACAAATATCTCTCTGTGTGAGAGCTATCTACTTAGTTATCAAAAGTGAAATCTGGGGCTTGCTCTGAGAGAAATATGATTCTATTCCAAATGACCCAGATAACATATTCTGAGCATTAGTTCAAAAGTGATAAACTGAGTAATACTGAGAAGATGCTTTAAAAAAGACAAAGGAAAAGAAGTAGACATTTCTAATCTACATTAAAGGTTTGAGGATAAAACAGTATCCTTCAAATGTTTGAATAATCATTATGTAGAAATACAGACACCTGGGCAGCCTGGGTGGCTCAGTGGTTTAGCGCCGCCTTCAGCTCAGGGCCTGATACTGGGGTCTCCAATAGAGTCCCACATCGGGCTCCCTGCATGGAGCCTGCTTCTCTCTCTGCCTGTGTCTCTGCTTCTCTCTCTCCCTCTCTCTGTGTCTCTCATGAATAAATAAATAAAATCTTAAAAAAAAAAAAAAAAAGAAATACAGACACCTCCACCTGAGTGGCTTGTTAGGTAGAACCAATTCTAGTCTGCAATGATCTCCATGTGAGTAAAACTATCTAATAATCATAGCTGTCCAAGGGTAGAATGAACAAATAAGTATACTTTGCTGTGGAAGCATTTGTCTAAGCATGTGATGGGGACTTTATAGAGAGTACTCAATATAATTTAGTGGTTCTTAATTGATAAACTTTAATCTTCAAAGTGATTTTAAAAACTGAGTCACCTTTAATCACAATCAAACACCTTCAGGTTCCATATCTTCCGATTTGTTTTCCTAGCCCAGAACAGTTTAGAAGTAGTAGGTTAGAAGTGGGGGGAAGCGGTTGCCAGAAATGACCTAACATTTATAGAATTCTTGATATTGTTTTACATATATTATCTGATTTATTCTTTAGGAAAAAAGTTACTATTAAGCCAATCTCTCCTTTTGTAAGAAAAGAGATAAGGTCAGACATTGAAAGAAACCACCCAAGGTCAAACAGCTAGAAAGCAAGAGTACACATTCTGTCCAACCTAGATCCCTCTTCCAATGGCTGTGTTGTTTCTCAAACCACCTCTCTCTAACAGCAGGAAATGAGAGCCAACAATAAGTCAGAGAAGGAATGACAGAGACTTTCTATAAATCAGATTGAATACCTTACAAAGCACAGCTGTCTGGGGCCGTTTACTGTGCCTACAAACAATGGCTCCTATTTCAAAAAGCTCTCGAATATGTCACTGAATTAGAAGAGTACAGCAACCGAAGTTCATTTGAGTATGCAAGCTCCACAACATCAAGAAAATATGGAGGTGTAGGGGCACCTGGGTGGCTCAGGCAGTTAAGCATCCAACTCTTGATTTCAGGCTCAGATCATGATCTCAAGGTCATGGGATGAAGCCCTGAGTGGGGCTCTGAGCTCACTGGGGAGTCTGCTTGAAATCCTCTGCCCTCTTCCCTCTGCCCCTCTCCCAAATAAATAAGTAAATGTTTTTTTTTTTTTTTTAAAAAGGAAGGAAAAATAAAAAATAAAAAATTAAAATTAAAAAAAAGGAAAGAAAAAATATGGAGGTGTGTTCAATATGCTATGTCTAAGATCAATGCCATTACCATTTTTCAGGAAAAATTTCATGTAAACTGCTCCTGTTGCTTCAGAAAATTACATTGATTGAGGTTCACATAAAAACCCTTTGATGTATTCTGTGATGGAGTTCAGAAGTTTGCCGGAATCAGCTGCGGACAATACAGATATGTGATAATGGTATCAGGATGGTTTGGTTTCAAATGACAGAAATTCAAATGGAACTAGCTTAGACAATAAAAGAAGTTTATCCAAAGGCTACTTTTCCAGCCTCATGAAGGACAGAGGTAGAGCTGAGCCTCAGAGGCAAGTGGACAAAATGACTGGTCTTGCCCAGGAATCTTTCTTTCCATCTTCTATTTACTGTGGCTTTCCTCAGAGTCATCTTCTCCTACTGAAGACTGGCTTTCTCTACGCTGTGCATGACCTGGCTGCCAGCAGTACCTTGGCTTTACTTTCTGTAACTACTACCATCACTCTAAATTCCATGGACTGTCTTGTCTTAGTCCTATGTGAAAATCATGAATAAGGACCCCAATTACTTAGTTTAGCTCAAGTGTTGAACAGTGAGCCAATCAGTTGCATCCTTGAGAAAGAGTTCACATAGAATCAAAATGGTCTCTGAATGACCAACCTGTATATTAGGACCACGTCCAGACTTGGAAATTATAAGCCAGGGAGACATCACAATAAGCATCTAATGCATTTGGCCTCCATTGAATTAGAAGTTTTTGAGGAAAATTCTACCAAAACATGCACAAATTATTAACAGAAAAATTAGGCAATTAATAGAATAAGCTTCAATGATCTAGAAAATATACTTATTTCAGACATTTCATTGTTTAATGATAGGCGACAAAACATATATTTTAATCAAAGCCTTTTTCCAAGCCTTTTTCGTGTGTGATTGAGGTCCTAATAGAAAACTGCATTTTTGATAAAACGAGTTTCTCTAAGGGATTTTTGTAAAATATTCCAAGATCTGTTTCATCTTCTTCTAGCTCAGTTGTTTTAAAGCATTACTGTACGAGTTGAGGTGAAAGTGGGTAATATTATTCACTTTTACTGAGGCACAAGCCAAAATTCAGTGAGAGCAATGCATGGAAATGTATGTTAATCATTAGAAGAGGCTTAAAAGTGTGTGTTCCAATGACATGGCTATATAGATACAGTTCTTAACTGGAATACTATTTATGTGAAAATTCAAGTTGCTGCCACTGAAAGTTTATGCCGAAGGCAAATTGTCAAATCTGAAATGTAAGGCCTAAAAAGCTGGTCTTGGATAGATTAAAAAACACACAGCAAATAGACTGCATTGTTGCAGGCTGAAGCTCATTTTCAGAAATACATTGCTCAGCACTAAAGTGGACAGTCTAATCAGTTCCTCTGCAGAAACAGCAAGATTTTTACAAATGAAAGAAAATCTGCAGAGATGAAGCTGTGACTGGAAAATTTGATCCACATGGTTGTATTTTTAGATCTGTCAAAGATTGACCTCTGTTTGCAGTTTTCCTAGCAATAGTTTAATGTAAAATTAGCCTATATGTAGCATTTCTATATTTCATGGAATTGTGCTATATATTATACCTTATCTATTATTTCTAGAAGGTCAAATATTCTCTGCGTTAGTTGCAAATATTTCTTCTTTTTGAGCTATGCAAATAATCTTTAGCTTATTGTGCCTACATTTTGTACAGGATTCTGGTTAACTAACCTAAAATCCTTATCTGTGATGAGAAAGCTTGGTGGAAATTTACAGAGGATGGAATGTACTATTTTGTTGCCTTCGGAATATCTAAAGGGTAAAGAGATGGTGAACATATGGGGAAATTCTCACCACTGGAATCCAAACAGGAAGATTTCTTATTTTTTCATCAGTATGTGGGAAAATCTTGGATGTGGAAAAATAGTAACTTCTCCACATTTAAAACAGACACAACCTGGTTGTTTTCACAGGCATATCATTATTATTCCATAGATAAGTGAGTATATAAGTGTGTCAACACATATATACATGTGTGTGGGTACGTAACGGTGACCAGGAGAAAAAAGCTCTAGAGTAAAACCATTACCCTATTTTAAAGCATGCTTTTACTAAACCTATTATTGGCAATTCAGTTGACAATCATATTACTGTGTGACATTCAAATGTCAAATGCATATCTCATTTTCAACTAAGACCATTACATCATTCCTTGTCAAATGCACTGAAATATGGCTAGGTCTAGCTCTGATTAGATAAGGGACCTCATGCTGGTTTAGCAAATCCAACCCCAGGGATTGATTCCCAAGCCGAGGAAATGGCAAAGTTATTATTGATGATGGTGCCAAAGCTAACAGGTTTCACATGTCCTTCATGAACATATGGCTACGGCCCCAACAGCGACACCATTAAGAGCCATTTGTTCAAGTGTCCTAGAATCATTGCTGAAGAAAGGTGAAAAATATATAAATTTTAAAAACCCACCAGTATAGAAGTTTTCCCAACCCATTGTAGGTTGCTTGGTTCACTGCACTTACCAGAATCATACAAAAAATAATCCTTCGTGTATGTGCAGGAGTTTGTCTCATTAGAGAGACCATATAACAAGTGCATTAGAATCCAAGTCTGGGGTTTGAGTCTGGGCTTTGTGCAGTCCTGGCTATATGACTTTGCAAAGTTTCTAATTTCTCTAAACATCAATTAATTCTTCTACCCATTGTGATTACTGTGAAAATGAAATGAAATCACATATAACGAAGAAATGATGGTTCTTCCTAGGATGTTATTTAGCCTTTTCTCAACTTCATGAAATATGTAGGGTATGCAGTATAGTCTTGTTCTAGATCAAGAAACAGACCCAAGGAGGGAAAGTGCTTGTCCAAGTTCACCAGGCTAATATGGCTGAAAGAGATCAAGCCCAGGTCTCTTGATTTGAAATCTAGTATTCTTAAAGTGTCCATGGAAGAACAGAAACCCTGTAAATTAGACTACAATTAAGGTACTACTACACTCACAGAGGCAAAATGAAATAGTGAATTGGTGTTCAATGACCTCAATGATTCAAACCCAAAAGTACCAAAACACTTTTATGTAATATGTCTGAATATATCAGCCAAATATCCGAATAATTGCTCAATTATTCATATAATTTTGAATGTATATATAAACCTGGTCTTTTTGTGGGGGAGGGGATGAGGGTAGGCTCTGAATCATGTCTCCAATCTTTCCAACATAAATAGAGAGTATTATTTTTCATTTTCCCCTTCTAATTTGTTCAAAATCCGGTGGCTTTTTTTTATTATTATTAAATTGAAGTTTGTGGATAAATGGGAAAATCTTTACTGGAGTACAGTACTTCCAACTGAAATTTTGGTTTGAATTAGACTGCTACTAGGAACACAACTTCATACAAGAGTGACAAGGCATGGCCTTCTTTGTAGGTGTGTGTTGGGGGTAGGGCATAGTTAGAAATCCTTTCAGCTTCTATTGTTAGTGCAGAACCAAATTCTGATCGGGAGAAAATGTTTCAACCCTGTTAAAAGGGGTTACATTCAAGTTAGCCCAAGACAAATCTCATATCAGGAATGAACCAAAATTACAGTTATTTGAAACTAAAAGAAACCTACCCCTTCTTTTTTTCCCCCCTTCTGAACCTTATAAACTGCATACCTATTTCAAGATAGAATTAAATTCTTCTGATTATATTTCCTCAGCTACAGCTCTGAACTGAAAATAATATCAGCATTAAAATAGAAATTAGTGTCATTTAGAAAACAACCAACAACAGTTTTTTAAGCCACAGAAATACACATCAATTGAAACAAATCGTCAGCCGATTTTACTAGTTAAAAATCTAGTGTCTGTGCTAAAAACAAATGTCAGCCTACCATCATTTATGTTTTATAATAAATATAGTGCTTAGCAAAATATAGGAATAACATTACCATGGATTGACAAGCCTTTTATACTCTGAATAGGTACTACACAGAAAGTGCGAGAGCAAGTGCCTTTGTTCACTGTGAAGTCTGCATTGTAGAATGATCCCTAGAGATGAGGAAGGAAGAGGTTCAGACATAATTAGGGCCCATTTGAAAGGCTATGTTCAGTACAATGATGTGGGTGTAAGTTTCTCCACAATAGAGAGGGTGCCCCGACCCTCTCTTCCGGCTGCTAGTAAGTTCTCTGTCCCTCTCATCAACCTTCTGGGTTTTGCTCTAAAACCTGTCCAAACTGAAAGGTCTTCTCAAGCTAGACAATGAGCACGTAAGGTGGCCACTCTCCTGCCTGTGACAAGTTCTATCCTTGGAATTTTTAACCTCTTTTTTTTTTTTTAAGATTTTAATTATTTATTCCTGAGAGACACAGAGAGAGAGGCAGAGACACAGGCAGAGGGAGAAAAGCAGGCTCCCTGTGGGGAGACCGATGCAGGACTCGATCCCAGGATCCCAGGGTCCCACCCTGAGCCAAAGGCAGATGCTCAACCACTGAGCCACCCAGGAGTCCCCAGGAGCAGCACCTTTAAAGAAGAGATTGGTGGGTGAAGCTACCCCACTACCCCACACACAGTAGAACTTACATAGACCTTTTTTGACCAGACATGAAAGGAAGCCTCAAAAGCAGAAAAGAGAAAATCATAGATTATAGGAAGTGGTTACAACGTTTTTATTTTTTTTTAAAGGGGAAAAGATGCCCACTTTTAAATTTTCCTTGCACCATGCACAATCTGAGACTGCTTTTTGTCTCACTTTACTAGAAGGGCCACATTATGAATCAAGTAAGATGAAAAAGAAAAAAAAACATTTTGCCAAATTATGATTGCTAAGATGATTAAATTTTTTTGTTTTTGTTTAAACAGCTGTCCTTTCTACATATTTGCCCCCCAAATTCTACTTCTAGGAATTTTTCCTGAGAAAAGAAAGAACAAATGTGCTCTAAACTGTAAGTCTATAAAAGAGTTTTAACAAAAATTAAAATAGAGTACCGGTTAGAAATACCATGATATTTGCCTGTATACAATGGAATAAAATGCAGCCATTAAAATGATGATACTGAACATTTTTTTTAAGATTTTATTTATTTATTCATGCGAGACACACAGAGAGAGAAGCAGAGACACAGGCAGAGGGAGAAGCAGGCTCCATGAGGGGAGCCCGATGCGGGACTCGATCCCAGGACCCCGGGGTCACACCCTGAGCTAAAGGCAGGTACTCAAACGCTGAGCCACCCAGGTGTCCCGATGATACTGAAATTTTTCATTTAGTCTCTGCATACTTGTTTAGTTCTTAACTGTAGGGCCAGATCCCGGCACATCATTGGTATATAGCGGTATCTGCTTTCAGGAACTTCACAGGTACTTGAGATAAGGGTGGACATATATTTATTGAAAAAAAAACAAAAACAAAAGCAAAAAACAACACAACAAACTAAAGAACATTATACTTTTGATTTGGCTAAATATATGTTATTTATACACACTTATGTTTGTGTATATATACTCATGCACATTATAATATGCATATTGCACCTGTTAGTTATCGCTGCATAACAAATCACCCAAAACAGTCATTAATTATCACTTATGCATTTGTGCACCACTGTAGGCTTGTAGATTGGCTGGAACCGCTCTGCTCCACATGTTTCTCATCCTTTTAGTACAGTGGGCTAGCCCGAGCATGTTCTTTTTGTGGTAGTGACATAGGTACAAGGGAGAGAATGGAAATAAAGACACTCTCTTTAGGTCTAGGCATAGGAATGTACCATGAAAAATGTAGGAAAGGCCCAAGATGCTTAGGCCCTGACATTAGTTATCTGAATGATAGCATTAGGTGTGAATTTTAATTTCTTCTGTTTATTTTTTCTGAAGTTACAACGGAAACTTACTCTTCATAATCTAATCCCAACAAACAGTTTAAAGATTTCACCAAACTGAATTTTCACAGGTTTCCTTTATTTTGTCTCTTTTATAATTATTCACAAAGAAAGGGCAACGACTGGAGAAAGAAAGCCTAATATTTTATGATGTCCTTCCATATGTCAATAGATCATAATTATAACTACCTAATGCATTGCTGGGCATTGACTTTGAATGTGAACACTGTGCCACTGAAAACCAGAGTGGTAGAGAATTATGAAGTTAATTATCACCCCTGCTTATTTATTTACTTTCTTCATTTAAGAAAAACCAAACACTTGCACTTCAGTTGACTTACAAAGATAGCAATCTCCTTAGATTTACTCTCTTTGCATGTACACAGCTGTTTTGATACACAAGGTAACGAGATGGCACCTCACATGCTGTTATTGCTTCTCAAAGGATGTGTGGTCCTTTGCCTCACAACACTCCCCGTATGGCACATAGCAGGAATGCTTTAGGTCCCATCCCCTTTTTTTGCTTTCTGTGCTCAAGTAAGTGACTGTTTTTTTTTTTTTCTTGTCCTATTGACTGGTTTAGAAAGCCTTTCTTCCCCCCTCCTTTTTTGGTGCCATGATTACATTGAATGGTTGATGTTTCTAGTGAATCATTCCACCAATTAGGCTAAAATATTAAAAGACAAGTAACTTGAGAAGGAAACTCGCATTTCTATAGCACTTTGCAGCAGATGTATCCTATTTACTGCTTTATTTTATTGCTTAATGACTGGATCTGAAGTAATTGCACCATTTGACAGATATTTATTTGTAAAATGTGATTCATTCAGTCAGACACTTTTAGAATGATTTTCATGCCAAGTGTTAAAATTGTGTAGGCTTGAGTAGCTCTTTCAAAAGATGCAAACACGCATGTAAATTCCATGCATCAAGCACATCTACTTTCGGCCCTTTTTATTATAGAAATATTCCAGTTGACAAAGAGTGCTAGTGAATAGACGGCAGGGACTTCTGGACTTTAATCAACCGCAATCACTGGCAGAGTTCAGAATTAATTTCCTAACCATGAATCACCTGCAGACAATGAATCACGTTCTAGAGAATTTTGCCAAGCAAAACAAGCCATCATGCCCTGTACAACTTTTGAGGACAGGGCCATGGAAACTCATTTGACTAGCATAGTTGAAATAATGAAAAGAAAAGAATATCGAGAATAGTGGAACAAGCTTTCAAATAGTGTCTGGTGACTTTCAGCTTCACAAAGACAGGGGAATCAAGAGTTGAGCATGAAAACACTCTCCGAAATGGTCTACCCATTGGTTGGATTCCGTTCTTAAATTCTTGTTCCTGAGAATCAAGGTAAAGAATTTTGTTAATACTTTTTTGGCTCCGAAACATTCTACACATCACAAACGCTAGAACATTTCCACCCATTCCTTAACCAAAGTATTAGAAACTTTGTCTTTAATTTCTTGTCCATACACTCTGTGAAAGGAGAGGAACAAGGAGAATTAAATATACAGATAACACAGATTAAAAAAAAAAAAACACTTTTGAATGAAATAGCCTAAGTTCTTGGTGTGATTGCCTCAATTTTCCATTTTCTCTTCCAGATAGGAAAACAAAGAAATCTATGATCTTTATTTGTTTCTGGACATTATTTAAAAACTGAGATAAATTTGACTTGAAAGACATGCAGCAAAATATTTAGCATCTTACATAATATTGTTAAAATAGAATTAATCATATAAAAGGGAATATTATCATTGTCAAATTTAGGCCAAGTTAATTTCAAACTCCATCAACAAGTAAACAACATACAAGAGTAAAAAATAAAATGACCAACACAAGATATTTGACATGTATGCCGTTGCAAAGAAATCATGTATGCCGTTGCAAAGAAATCATGCATGCCGTGGCAAAGAGTGCAAAGAATAAACAGAAATTCTTATCTAGAAAGAATAATGAATTATAAGAATTTGTGAGCACATTAGACAAATATCAAAACCTCAAAGACTAAATGATATCCATGTTGATAAACTGGCTTGAGGCTTTTTTATTGATTGATAGATCATCGCCATCAAATAAGTTTGCCTTTATCGATTCATCCAACTTTGGCATATGAGAAAAAAAAGCAGGACTCATGTCATATGGCACAGAATGAAATAATTTTCCAGATGGGCAATCAATATTTCATTTTAGACCATGAAAACAGGTAAATCGAACTATAAAGTATCCATTGTCAGCCACTTGCCAGGTGAATGGAACACATTAACCATTATTATTATTAAGTGAAGCTAGCTGGAATTTTCATCTTTGACTTGTATACCACTCTGTTTTTCACAGTGTGTTGCCTGCAGACCTTCTAATCATTCCCTCTCACTTACTGATTGCCTTGGCACCCGGGCTTGCAATTCTCTTCCTTTGCAAGGGTTCTGTTATCATTCTGAGTGCCTGGAAAGACATGTGTTCAACCCAAAGAAACCCTGAGCTCTCTGCATGTTGGCCTCACCTCCAGTGACTTCCTTTCCTGTGCAGTGCCCTCAGGTGCCCATCACCACATTGTAAAGCTGGAGCCTTAATCTTTACCTGAAGCTACTCTATCTCCTAAATTGAAAATTTGGACCATATTTAATTATTTGACCCAGAACTCTTATTTTCTGACTGTTGCTTAATTATTTCTGATACTTTCATCTTTAGTCTCATTAGAAATAGTGATGAGAGCCCTCTTGGTACCTTATATTGTTCTAGACATTAGATTTCCTGGAGTAAAGTGAGAAGTCAAAGATGTCTCCTGTCATGAAGCTTACATTCAAAGCCCTTAACCCTCTCTTGATCGGCTTTCCCATATCCTTTCCTACACAGCTTAAATCCCATGACCTATCATTTCAACTCCTCTGTTTTTAACATCCTAAATTCTTTGCTCATTGTTGTTCCATCATCTACTGGCAGAAGCCCAAGCCTAGAAAACTCCAACCACCGCCCTTCCCAGCATATCCACCTCGGGGGCTGACCAGAAGTTGGAAGAAATCACATAACTGCAAATTCCATAATAAATTCATGATCTCCCCAACAGCAAGGGGGCCCTCACCACTTCCAAGAAATCCCTTTTTGTATGTTTTCCTAGCTCTTTTTTTTTTTTAGATCCCTTGGTACTTATTTTATTTTATTTTATTTATTTATTTATTTATTTATTTATTTTTAATTTTAAACAAACAAGCAAGCTTACTAATGTTGGCATCCAGGGTGAGCACTTTCAAATAAACCCCTTAACCAACTCTAAATTCATGTTGTGACTAAAAAATCATGGTGATCATTATCAATGCAGGATGTCTGAGAGCATATTCTTTAATCAGCCAGGACTCAGAGACTGAAGCAAGTAGAAATGTTCTGGCTTTCACTGGGGTGGAGCAAATGATTTGATTTGCCTTGGTTTTAACCATTTTGTTGGGCTTAACTTTAAAATTCAGCTTGCAGTCAGCAAGAACACTTAAAGCAGGAAGATTCCAAATGTCATGCACACACACACACACACACACACACAAACAAAACAAACAAACAAACAAACAAAAAAACATGTAAGATCTCAGAGCCACTTGACCAGCAGTTGTAGCACAGGGCGATGAAGGGTGCTCCAAAACTTAGTGGGGTCTCAGGCAGTTATTTGACATTTTGCAGGCTTGGTGTTCAGTAAATAGATTAGTTTAACAGGGTTGTTGTGAAAATTGAATGGGAAAGTATGTGTAAAGATTAGCATACTACCTGACCCCTCCTAAGAACTCAGAAAATATTAGCAATTAGTTGCTGATCCCACTTCCATCTCTAATTATGGCTCCATCCCTCTCCTCCTTGACACACCAGATTTCTTTAAAATCCTGCCAGCATTTATAATCTCCATTCCCTCATCTCTCTGCCATCTATTCATACTACTACTCCTCTGAATCTGTTCTCACTGAGGTCATCAGTGGCCTCCTTGACAGTAAATCCCCAAATTCTACCGCATGGTTTTATTTTGTTGACCTGTTGGTGTCACTTGACACTAGTGACCACTCTCCTTTTTGAAACATTCTTTCTCAAGCTTTTATGAAGAGATACACCCCATTGATGTCCTCCTGTATTATGTTACACTTGATCACCCTCCTTTTCAGGATTGAAGTCTATCTACTTTTTCAATGTTGGTGTTCTGTAAGGTTCTATCATAGAGTGTTTCTTTTCTTACTCTACACTTTTCCCTTGTATATCTATACTCTCACAGGATTCCCATCTCTATCCTTTAAGGTAAAGGCTAAGCTACTAGGGGGGAAAAAAGAGTGGCCTAAAAAATTAGATTTATCTCTCTCTCCTAAGAGTCAAGATGGACAAGGTCCAGGATGGCAGCAGCTTTGCTCTGCGTGATCACTTAGAGACCCAGCTTCTCTTATTCTGCTCCTTTGCATCCCTACCCCATCTGTATAGCCATTGTCTGCTATTTGAAGCTAGGTGTTTGTAAGCTTCAGGTCTTCAGAAAGGTCAGGGACAGAGACTATTCTTTAAACAAATGGCCTGAAGTTGCATACATTGCATCTGTTCACATTCCACTAGGTAAGAAAGTAGTCAAATGACCACACAGCTCCCTGGTGAAAACATGGATTCTAGTTGTGCATAACATCAGAGAAAACAGGGGGTGGGAGGATGGATTTTAGTAGACAACTAGAAGTCTCCACCACCCTCTAAGCCAATAACTAAAAATTCTGTGTCTTCAGATGCATTTGCTTAGCTTCGGACTCAAACATCTAACTGCTTACTGGCCAGTTCCACTTCATATTCCTTCTTACATCTTAGATTCGGTAGGTTCCAAACAGAATTTATAATATTCCACATCTCATGATCCCCAAACTCCATTTCAGTGAAAACCACTCCTTCTTTCTTGTTTCCTATCATAGCTGTAGGAAACACGGTGATATTTATCACCATAGTCATGGTTGTTTATCATCCTTCATTCTGCCTTTATCCCTCTTGATGTCCCCCCATATCAAATCTAATCCCGTGGCTTAGTGATGCTTTTTAAATATCTCTATCCTCAGGTCACTACCCTTTTACTACCTTTATTATGTCTCCAGCCTCCACTTATCATCCGATTTAAATTTACAAATATTCTTTATTTTCTGAATGGATTTGATTCTTCAGTCTAGACAGCAAGAGCTTAGATAGGAATGACACTCGGTTATCTGACTCTGTCTGGTACAGTGATTAGCAAAAGTTTGGAGAGTGGAAATTTATCTAAAAATTTATCTGAGTCTCACACCTGAGAGCTCCACTCATGAGAATGTGGATAGCATGGAATTCCTGCATTCTCCACGTGAAGTCCAAGTGATCTAAAATATAGATTTACTCTTACCACATGTGTAAGTTTTCACCTGCTTCCCATCGACATTAGAAAAAAAAAATCCGGGATCCCTGGGTGGCGCAGCGGTTTGGCGCCTGCCTTTGGCCCAGGGCGCGATCCTGGAGATCCGGGATCGAATCCCACATCAGGCTGCCGGTGCATGGAGCCTGCTTCTCCCTCTGCCTATGTCTCTGCCTCTCTCTCTCTCTGTGACTATCATAAATAAATAAAAAAATTAAAAAAAAATCCAAATTCCTAGCATGGCTTAGAAGTCTTACATCTTGGATTTTTACTTAATCTTGCCACTCCCCATGCTGAATTTTTGACTCCAGGCACACATCATCTCTTTTGGTTCCTTGCATGCATCATCTCTCCTGTGTCTTGAAGCTTTGCATATGGCATCCTATTTGATTGAAACTCTCTTCCTTACCCTCTGACCCTTTATAATGTCTTCCCGGGAGTCATGGGACCCTCTCTTGCTGATGGGATTAGGTGCCTTCTGCTATTTGCCCCTTTAGCACCTGGAATTTACCCTCTATTACACTTACAAAACTTTGTTATAATTGCTTTTTACATCATCTATTTCCTCATTAAAAAATGTCAGCTCGGTGATGACAGAAACCACTCTGTTCACTATTGCATCTGTAGAATTTGGGTACAGTTTAGAATGTGCTATTAAATACTCATTTAATATTTGTATATATGCATAGTTTGGAATGAGAGTAAAAGTACTACAAAAGCATTTAGTGGCAATTCAGAGTTCTTGGTACAATTATAATTAGGGTGAATAGATTAAAGTTATTCACTAGAGCACATTTTTCTTTAGAAAAATAATTTAATAACACTTTAAGAGTAATGAACTAAAATTAATGATGCCAGGCTACTGACATGGAAATGTCAGTCTGCCTGAATTCTTGTTTCCCTCCCTTGACTGATTCTTCCTTCTTGCACAGCCCACATAGATAGAGTTCTTGCTTTTGCCCCTCAGTCTGGCTCCTTGAGGTTTACTAGGTGAGAGACACAAGGAGGTGGTGAGCACAGAGACACTAGCCTATCAGCTGGTCTGACTTTTCATTCTAATTCAAACCTCCCTCTTGAGCACCTGTCCTAGGAAACTGGACTCAGCTATGGTGGCAATAGATTGCGAAGTGTGTCCCCAGTGACTAGTGATAATAAAATACCAGTGCTTACTAGTGTTTTTGCTTGTTTGTTAACTAAAGCAAACTCAGTGCCATCTGGATTATAACATCATTCTTTCCGTTTTCTTATCATTTCATTTTTCATTCTGGTGATTTTTTGTTTTTTGGATTTTTTTTAATTTTAAAAAATTTTACTTAATCCTTTGGGAGAAAGAGCATGGGCAGGGAGAGAGGCAGAGGGAGAAGGAGAAGCAGACTCCCCACTGAGCAGGAAGCTCCATCCTAGGACACAGAGATCATGACCTGAGCCGAAGGCAGAGGCTTAACCATCTGAGCCACCTAGGTGCCCCATTTTCTTATGTTTTTGTTTTAAGTGGAAAAGAAATGACACAGTCTATGTCAGAGCTGACATTAAGAGTTGGTTATGCATGTGATCGATCATCTAGTTACCTCGTTTTAAAAATGGATGTAGAGGTGGTTTTCCCTTTCATGTAAAGAAGGGCACATTTATACAGAGAATGTGGAATCACCAGGTAGTAGTTAATCAAGAGTGAGTCAAATTTAACACTGCTAAGCTTAGCTGGGGGCAAAAGGGAGACTGTAGCCTAAGACAAAAATCTCAGGACTGAGCAAAGCAAAGGGTGGTGTTGTTAGAAGAGAAGGATGGAGTTGTTTTTCTGAAAGCCTGTGCGTCCCAAGGAGCTGTATTTAACAGCTCCAGTTAGGATGAAGCAGCAATTCCACCAGTGGCTTCCAGCACATAAAAGTTCCAGGTAAGCATCAGTTACCTACAAGAAGAGATATGGATGTTGTCTTCATGCCCCACCCCCCTCCCAGGTATAGTGATAGATTTTTGGCAAAGACGTTTAGGGGCTTGTCTGCCCACGTATCCGTAACATACTAGGCTTTTAAAATTTTATTTCTAAAACTAATCACAGTTATATTTCAAATGACATTTAGTCTTACATTCAACTGGTGTAATGTTGCTATATCTAACTTTTAATTTCAGGTCTCTAGACTTAAATTAATTTAGTGGACAATTTATGTCCTAAGAGAAAAAGTCCCATTGCAAAGTGGAATTTACACAAAGTGAGACACTAGGCTCCAAAAAGCAACTATCTCAAGGACCCCTGCCAACACAGCATGTGTGCATCTAAGGGAAAGGGGAAAAAGAAACATCCCTCCTTCATGGTCCCTCTACCAGCAGCTCCACAGAAGCCTCATGGTTTACCTTGACCTATTCTAGCTCCTGATCCTGCCAGACATCCCTGTGGTTTTACACTTGGAAACATCTGGGACACGGTCAGGGAAAGCTGGTCCTGTTCTAGGACGCAAAAGTGTGTGGACTGATAAGTGTGTGGACTGACTCCTCTAAAGATTTGATGGGGAGTATTCTCAATAGTTATGCATTAACACGATCAGGTCCTGCAGACCCAAACACAGACACAGACCCTTTCTTAATTGCCATCTTCTTCCCTTTGGTTCATTTGCTGTGTTGGTCATTGTTCTTGTTGTTCTTACTTGTTTTGTTCATTTGAAAAGTTAATGCTTTAAAAAAATACATTAACAAATTATGTACGCTTGAAGAAAAACTTCAGAGGACCTTGCGTAATGTCTGAAAGAGCTGTGAGTCTCATTGTTTCTAAAAACTTAAGCCTCACACTTGCCCTCCATGAAGCATCTCTAGTCCTTGAAGACATCAATCAACTTTTCTCATGTTCCTTCACCTTTTGCTCAAATTACGTGTGAAACTACGGCATTGTAGAACTGGCTACTCCCCAGTGAATCCCAAGCTGTCCTAAAGATCATTTTCCACCACCCTGAAGGTTTAACTACAACTACATTTAATTGGCACTGGTGGGCAATTCATCGGGGGCGCTGCAGTGTGACTGCTCAGGAAATGTCTGCCTGCCGTAATGCTGGCAAGCTTATTCCTATAAAGTCTCATAAGATCACTTGTCGAAACATTTTGTGCTGCAATGTTGATGATATGCCCGGTTCAATCAATCAATCAACAAATATTTACGTTAAGTGCCTGTTCTATCACCACCGCTAGCCTGACATTCCCTCACCCCCCGCCTATTTGCCATGGTGCCCACGTGAATGGTGTAAAGGCAAGGGTCAGGGTGATCTTTCTCTGACCCCAGTGGATGCATGCTGTTGTTTCTAGCCCTTCTCAAGTGGAAAAATCAATTAATTCACCAACAACTATTTATTGCCATCTACCATGTGCCCACAGTCATTAGTAGACTTAGATGCCCTCTAGTATGGCGAAACTCTCAAGCTGGGGTCACTCTCTGTTTCTCTCCTTCCTCCCCCTTTTCAATAACAGTTTGTCATAGTAGCTCCTAACATTTGTATAGAATTGTGTCATTCACAAAGTATTTTTATTCTTAACCTTACTGACAGTACTGAGAGGGGGGCTGTTTTTTCCTCTTTTACAGCTGAAGAACCAAGAGACTTGGGTTTGTCTAAAGTCACAGCCAGTAGAGAACAAGGGAGCGTTCCCTGACTCCAGGGTGACTATCCCCAGGCCCCCATTTCTCTCTGCTACATATAAAGCATAATAAGTGCGGGAGTTTGGGAATAAGATTAATAATAAGATGAATAAAATAGGTGTTTTTTTTAAGATTTATTTATTTATTTGAGAGAAAGAGACCATAAGCAGAAGGGAGTCCATGAGCAGATTCCTCAGAGCATGGAGCCCATCGGGAGGTTCTATTCCACAACCCTGAGATCACAACCTGAGCGGAAACAAAGGGTTAGATGCTGAACCTACTGCACTACCCAGGCACCCTGCAAAAAAATAATTTTTAACTTCAGAAATGTAATATCAGAGTAACCCAGGGATTTCTGTCTCATTGTAAAATAGAACTAAGAGGCTGTACATTTCAGAACACCTGCTTCATACCCAGATAGAGATGACTCCTAGTCTTTGGAGTCTTCCAACATTGACCAGGCCTCATAAGAGTCCCACTGGCATGCTTCTATCTGGAGACTGATTCAAAGTATATTTCTCAGAGCCATGCTTCTCAATAGCTGCTTGTCTAGCTGTATCTAAATGCAACACCCATTTCTTCACCTCTTCCTGACCTGACTCTACAATCCACTGTGGTGTGGCTCTTGGCCTTGACCTATCATTCCAGTCAAACAGTTTGCAGTAAGGTCATGATTGACCTTCACATCACAAGTCAAAGACACCTTTTCTCTATCGTCAATGTGTGGAAAAGCACAACGGCATAATGGCAAACAAAGTAGGGAACCCTGGTGTGACCACTAACTTCGACTATTTACTAGTTGTGTGATCTCAAGCAAGAGACTTCACCTCTCTGTGTTTCACTTTCTTTCTCCATAAAATGGGGATAATAATAGTATCTACATCATAGTACAGGTGTAAGGCCTCAAGGAGTTAATATCTGCAAAACCTGGAGAAAATGTCTGACACATCTGAAAGGCAGCAGATGTTAGCTGTTATTGTTTATTGTTACCTAAGCTGTTTGGTACATTAACCATTTGTTTTCTTCATTAGTCCTAATCTTCCTTTGATCTCCGTGGCACCATGTTCCCATGATTTTACTCAATGCCCTCCAATAATTTTTCTCACTTGTCTATGCAGAGTCTCTCTTTTATTTTTTAACTTAACAAATAGATGTTTAAGTTCTTCAGGTTTCACTTACCCTATCCATCCTTTTTATTAGTTTTCTATCCTCGGAAATCTCCTCAAATTCACACATTAGATACCAAGTTCACTCAAATATGTATTTTCATGACAGATGCCCCAATGGATTGTCAATTGACATATCCACCCACCTTCCCACCATCTCTGCTTGTATATCTCACACAAGACCTAAACTCAGTGTTTCTCCCCCAGTTGGTCACCTTCTGGCATTCTGTTATTAATAAATATAACCAGGAGTCAGTGTGTTGTTGAAGCTAGACTCCAAGGAATGATCCAGAAGACTTCTGTCACCCTCACCTCTAATAGCCAATCCATTACTAGGCCTTGAAGATCATACCTCCCATATCCTCTGATGCAGGTATTCCTCACAGCCCATCAATACCCCTGTTATCTCTACCTGGACTATGGCAATAGCTTTCAAAGTGCCGTCTTCTCATCTCTCTGATCCCTGTCTCTCCACTCTCTGCTCATCAAGAATCTTTTCAAAGACTAGGAAATCCTAACATTATCTGCCTAGAGCATCTTGATGTCTTTCTTAAACTTTTGTAATAAAGACAAACTTACGCCTTCACTGAGTCCACAAAATCATACCCCAACAGCTTTAAATCATTTCACCTTTCCTCTTGTTTTCTTACTGTCAAGTCATTGCCTATTATTTCATTTCATTAACATTTTCTTTTCCTCCTCCTCACTGCAGGACCTTTGCACACACTGGTCCTTCTGCTTTTTCTCTCCTCTTTGCCTCATTAGTTCTTATTCATCTTGACATCTTGGTTGTATCATCACATCCCCAAAGAAACCTCATCTAATCCTCCTGACCTCCTGTCCATATTTCTTTGCTTTGTATAATTTACCGTGCTTGTAGTTTTACATTCTTTCATGGATTACATGTTTCATTACAGTAAACTGCAAACTAGGAGACTATGTCTTTGGGGAAGGCGGTTACTGTTTGTATTCCTAGCACCTGTCATGGAGATGCTGCTCCAGTATACACTGGTTGAAGTCACTAGCTCTGGATGCTCTGAGTCCATCTCTGTTTCTATACCATCACGTCTGGAATAGCATGGACCTCAATTTACAGAAGAATTAGCCACATGAATACAGAAATACCTCAGAAACACTGGAAGTTTAATTCCAGACCACCACAATAAAGCAGATATTGTGATAAAATGAGTCAAATGAATTTTTTTGGTTTCCTAGTACATAAAAAAGTTACATTTAAACTATACATTAGGTTATGTTTAAACTATCTATTAATTATATAATAGCATTAAGTCTAAAAACAGTGGACATACCTTAATTTAAAAACGCTTTATTGCTAAAAAAAAATTCTATCATCTAAGTTTTCAGTGAGTCATATTCTTTTTGCTGGTGGAGTGTTTTGCTTTGTCGATTGCAGACAACTGGCCAGGGTGGTGGTTGCTGAAAGCTGGCAGGGCTCTGGCCATTTCCTAAGATAAAACAACAATGAAGTTTGCCAAATCAATTGACTCTTTCTTTCATGTACAATTTCTCTGCAACATGTGATGCTATTTGAGAGCATTTCATCTATAGTAGAACTTTCGAAATGAAAGTCAATCTTCTCAAACAAACCCTGCCACTGCTTTATCAACTAAGTGTATGTAATATTCTAAATAGTTGACTCTCATTTCTACAATCTTCACAGCATCTTCACCAAGAGTAGTTTCTGTCTCAAGAAACTGCTTTCTTTGCTCATCTACAAGAAGCAGTTTCTCATCCTTTCAGGTTTTATCATGAGATCGCAACAATTCGGTCACATCTTCAGGCTTCCACCTCTAACTCTCTCTAGCTATTTTCAGCATATCTGTAGTAACTTCCTCCACAGAAGTCTTGAGCCCCTCAAAGTCATCCATGAGGGTTAGTCAACTTCTTCCATGGGGCACCTGGGTGGCTCAGTTGGTTAAGCATCTGACTCTTGATTTTGGCTCAGGTCATAATCTCAGGGTCATGAGTTTGAGTCCCACATTGGGCTCTGTGCTCAGGGGGAGTCTGCTTGAAGATTCTCTCCCTCTAGCCCTCTTCTGATATTCTCTCTCTCTCTCTCTCTCTTTCAAATAAATAAATAAATAAATCCTAAAAAAAAAAAAGAATCAACTTCTTCTAAACTGTCCATGTTTGTATTTTGAACTTTCCAAAAATCACAAAAGTTTTAATGGCATCTAGAATGGTGAATCCTTTCTAGATTTTCAGTTTACTTCCCTCAGATCCATCAGAGGTATCCCTGTCAATGACAGCTATAGTCTTATGAAATGTATTTCTTTAAAAGTGCTGACAGTCAAAATTAATCCTTGATACATGGGCTATAGAATGGATATTGTATTAGCAGGCATAAAAACAAGATTAATCTCATTGTACCTCTCCATCAAAGCACTTAGATGAACAGGTGCATTGTCAATGAGTGGTAATATTTTGAAAGGAACCTTTTTTCTGAGCAGTAGGTGTCAACAGCAGGCTTAAAATATTCAGTAAATCATGTTGTAAAGAGACATGCTGTCATTCAGGCTTTACGGTTGCATTTATAGAATATAGGCAGAGTTGACTTAGCATGATTCTGAAGCGCCCCATGATTTTCAGAATGGTCAGTGTGCAGTGGCTTCAACTGAAAGTCCCCAGCTTGCACTAGCTCCTAGTAAGAGAGGCAGCCTGTCCTTTGAAGCTTTGAAGCCAGGCTTTGACTTCTTTCTACCTATGAAAGCTGTAGATAGCATCTCCTTCCAATATAAGGCTGTTTCGTCTATACTGAAAATCTGTTTAGTGTGACCACCTTCATGAATTATGTGAGCTAGACCTTCTGGATCACTTGCTGAAGCTTCTGCAATCAGCACCTGCTGCTTCTCCTTGCACTTGTCTGTTACGGAGATGGCTTCTTCCCTTCAACCTCCTGCACCAATTTCTGTCAGTTGCCACCTTTTCTTCTGCAGCTTCCTCCCCTCTCTCAGCCTTCACAGAATTGAAGGGAGTTAAAGCCTTGCTCTGAATCAGGCTTTGACTTAAAAAGAATGTTGTGGCTGGTTGGATCTTCTGTCCAGACCACTCAGCCTCTCTCCATCTCAGCGATAAGGCTGTTTTGTTTTCTCATCATTTGTGTCTCCACTATGTAATTTCCTTTAAGAACTTTTCCTTTCTACTCACAGCTTGGCTGTTTGGTGCAAGGGCCTAGCTTTCAGCCAATCTCAACTTTCGACATGCCTTCCTCACTGAGCACAATCATTTGTAGTTTTTGACTTAAAGGGAGAGACGTGTGACTTTTCCTTTCACTTGAATGCTTAGAGACCATTGTAGGGTTATTAGCTGATCTAATTTCAATATGGTTGTGTCTCAGGGAGTAGGGAGGTGGAGCAGAAGGAGACAAATGGGGGAATGGCCAGTTGGTGGAGCAGTTGGAACACACACAGCATTACAGATTGAGTCTGCTATCTTGTACCGGCCTAGTTCATGGCACCCCAAAACAATTATAATCGTAGCATTAAAGATCACTGATCGCGGATCACCAGAACAAATATAATAATAATAGGGAAAGTCAGAAACATTGGAAAATCACCAAAATGTGACAGAGACACAAGGTAAGCAAATGCTGTGGGGAGGAAAAATACTGTCCAAAGACTAGTCAGATGCAAGGTTGGCACAAATCTTCAATTTGTAAAACAAACAAACAAAAACACGGTAATTGTGAAGTTCAATAAAATGAGGTATGCATATATATATATATATATATATATATATGCTAATTATGGCAGAGTAGCTACTGATCTCACTTGAAACCTGCCATGTTTGAATAGATGTGGTCATAGGAATGGGAGAGGAATGGAGTGGACAACATCATAACTTGCTGACGATGCTCTGGCCTGGGCTACTAAGCCAGTTTGATTCATCTTGTCTCCTGAAGCCTGCTGATGCTGCCATTTCTGGGCCCTGTCTACCCACGTGCAGTATCACATGGCCAAAGTGTAACGGAATAATGTTCATGCTTAGCTGTGTCTTACCTGTGCTCCAGTGTTCAGCCAGCCGTGAATTATTTTTTCCCACAAAAAGACTGGTTTATATTATAATGACTGAACTTAGAACCTCCTAATATTCCCAAGCCACGGTAAGGGAAGGAGCTGGGAATTGCATTATTTTACTTTCAGAATGGCCAGAACTATTTCAATCTGTAGCCTTTTGATGACTTCATAGATGAATCACAATGCGGTTGCTTTCACTGAAATAAAAAGAAGGAATTTGCAGGCCTTTCCTATTCTGTAACCCCATCTCAGCAAGTAGTCCGTAATAAAATGAAGAATTATTCTGTGACCTCGATATTCAAGTGTCAGAGACTCTACATTTGTTACACAGACAAAATTCGATGATTCTGCTTGATAAAAAAAAAAATTATTAACATTATAGGATCTGTTAAGAAAAAAAAAAAATCTGGACAGTTCATTTGAATGGCCACAAGAGAGCAGTAAGAAATTAAAGCTTAGGAAGATGACTCATAGTCATTCTTTATGTATTAGGAAGAAGTGAAACACAGAGCTAGTTTTATGCATTCTCAAGTTTGGAAATATGGCTCAGAATCTCTCATTTCTTAGGAAGGACAGTATACATAGCATTGGTAAGATAACTAAAAAGAGCCTGGGATTAAGGCATTTACGAATCTCAAGTTTATATCTGAAAAATAAAAGAAAATAAGTACTTTGGACAAAGGCACATCTTGACCAGTCATCTGGCCCATCCTTTTGCAATATGCAAGCCAAACAAAAAGGTGTGAAACCCACTTGCAAAGTCCCATGAAGGAAGATCTTGACATCCTGCTCTAGAATCTGGCCAACACTTTAAAATGTTAACTATTAGGAAATATATTTTTGTGTGCAATCCAACTCTCTCATGTTGCAATTTAGCTACTATTTCAAATAATATTTTGGATACCCTGGATCTCTCCCTAAGGCCCATGCTATTTCTTGATGTTCCCCCACCCTTCTTTCCCCATACAAACTTGTGCCATTTTTTACTTGAGATTCCAGATGCTGTGAGCTGCTAAAATGAATTTAAAAATCATTAATTTACAAAATGACCAGCAATAGCCCCAATATGCAAGACACTATGAAGAATCAGGCTGAAAAAAAGATGAATGGCCAGTGGAAAAATAGACAAAGGGCATGAATAGGCAATTCACAGAAGCAGAATCTCACCCAACAAACATATGAAAAAGTTGTTCATGCTTAACAGTAAACAAATGAAAATTAAAGTGGGGTACTTTTCTATTACTAGATAAGCACAGATTAAAAAGAATTATAATGTCCAGTGTTCACAAGAGAGAGAAGCCACTTCCAAACACTAGGAACAACTCTCATGAGGGCAGTTTGAAAATATATACCAAAAACTTTTTGAAATATGAATTTCCTTTGACCTAGAAATTTCACTATTAGGAATTAATCCTATGAAAACAGACAATACAATTATAGGTTTTAATAGCAAAAAAAAGAAAGAAAGAAAGAAAGAAAACTTAAATTGTTTAAAAAGGAAAATTATTTTAATAAATTCGAGTATATCCATACAAATGGACTATCATGTAAATCATTAAATATAATACAAATAAAAATGAATGATTACTGGTGTTGAAAGCCTATGGTGTATTTTAAGTTAAAATGAGATTGAAACATCATAGCATGATTTCATTTCGGAGCAAGCTGGGAACGACTACACAATGTCTGGATGATAAGCACCAGAAAGCAATTATCTCCGAGTAATGGGCTCATAGCTGATGTTTTCTTACTTCTATAGAACTTTCCTATAGAGTCTGCATGTGTGTCTGTTTGCTTTTAATCTATGAACACACGTTACTTATAAATCAGTAAAAAACAAAATACCAAAAGCTACTATTATTGGCAAAAAAAATCCTTAGAAAAACTTGGAGGTTGTTTTAGTGAATTTGTAAGAAGTTTGAAGTTTACTCTTCACATAGCAAATTGCAGTGAAAACAGTGTAAGAAAACGTGATCTAGGTTATCTACATTACCTTAATAATAGGAAAGAAAAATACATAACAACAAGCTACCAG
Organism: Canis lupus familiaris; assembly: GCF_011100685.1. Lineage (NCBI taxonomy): Eukaryota > Metazoa > Chordata > Mammalia > Carnivora > Canidae > Canis > Canis lupus. Next base: position 33,960,873 of record NC_049255.1, read on the forward strand.
AGTATATGCAGGTTGTGTCTGTATGCTGCTAATATAACTGGGTGAAAGTTTAAAAAAAATTAAAAAACATTCCAATGATTGACTTCATAACATAAATAACCTTGCTTTTAGAGAGAGATCCTTCTTACCCCTTTTTCCCATGAACAAGCCAGTAACCTGACATCCAAATCATTTTTTCTGGATATCCTAAGATACACTAATTCATATTCTCATTATTGATTTTTCAGACACATATTTAACCTACAATTAATACAATGAGATACCTTTTAAAAGGGTTTTTTGTTTCTTGTTTTCTGAATGTGGCCTCTGTACAACTGAAGGTCTCCTATGTAGTGGTAGCTTTCCCGTTACAGCAGACCTGGAGAAGAATACTGTGTCTCCTACTCTAAGCTACTAGCAATTCTTTGTTTTTGACCCTGTTCAAATGGCCTCCATGATTTTTAAAATTATCAGCTATTGACTGTCTCCTATGAACCTAGTACTAGATCAGACCTCAAAACAAACTTCAAAATAAATAGTATTCTCAAAAGATGGAAACAGGCTCACCGAGGCTCAGTGCACTGTCCTGAATGGTGTAGAGGAATTAGGGGAGTAAATAAACCCCTGCGCTCTCTAAGCCCCACAGTGCGGCATCTTTTTATTCTTCCTTTGTCTTTTTCTTTCTTTTTTTTTTTTCTTAGCATGGAAGAAGCCCTTTTCCCCAATTGCTTGTTTATTTCTTCACAGTGTTTCCTGAACCCTTCCAGATGAAAAGAAAAAAAAATCCACAAGATGCCTTTGAAAATTAACATTTCAAGGCTTTGTCATTTTCTCCCTGCCTATACTTGGAACTGAGAGTTGGGCTGTGGTAGTGGGAGCAAGGCAAAGCAGCTGAGGGCAGGGGTGTGGGGGTGTGGGGGGGGAGTCCTCTCCCAGCTTACCACCAGTGGCCTAAATCTCTGAGTAATTGCCCATTAGTTGTACTTTATGGTTTTCATTGGTGAAATCAGAACAGGCGTCGTTGCCACCCTTGTTCGTCTGCTATGACTCCACCTCCCCTTAAAAGTGCATTTTATCCTTCCTAGAAAAAGGGAAAAAGATGTGTCATGGAGATGTAAAAGCAGAAAAGGAAGTTAAGTGCCTCTGTTTTATCCATCACATCTGAAAATAAGTCTTTAGCAGCCAATCAAATTGTGTTTGATAGCCAGAGCTTTTAAATATCTTCAGGGGTGTGGCTCATGGAATGGTTCAGAAGCAAGGCATTGCCATAAATGATGAGTATATGCACTGGTCATTTCCGGTCTTCCTTCCGGCTGCCTTTGAAAAGGAATTGCCTCGCCCTGGCCTGGCCTTTGCTCTGGTTGGTGAAGAGGTTTCTTGAAGTTCTGAGATTTCCTGATTCTTATCACAGTCTCTCCCCATCCCCTTTCTTTCCTATTCCCCAAATACCACTCTCTTTCCATTCCCAGGGCTTGCTTTTGTTTGTGGATACTTTTAAATAATGCGTTGAAAACGAGAAAGTAAATTTGAACTTAAAAAAAAAAAAAAAAGCCAAAGGGAATCAAATAGCAAAAACATTCAAACAGCAAAGGGGCAGGAAGGTAGAGCAGGGAGGGGTGGGGGGGGCGGGAGGGGGGAGATTAGAAACACAGGTACTTCCTTTACTACTGGCTCACCAGGGCTTCTGGTGAGTCACCTAACATTAATCCTGTCTCAAAAAGGAGATGCAAGAACACTTCCTTAAAGAAATTCCATGTAAACAGATACAGTAATATGCAAAACCTCTTTGAAAGATGTTCCTATAAAAGCTCCAAGTATTATTTTTATCTTTCAGCTTGCTTACCCTTCACATTTCAGGAATCCTGGAAGTGTACAGTGTTGACATTAAAACAGGGAGAACGTTGTTACTAATTTTACTCTCTTTATGTTTAGAAAATGACCTTTTTTTTTCTTTCTTTCTTTCTTTCTTTCTTTTTTTTTTTTTTTTTTTTTTAGCAGAGTTAAGAAGTTACATGGCAATATGAGGTTGCTCATCTTGGTTAAAATAAAATGTCAGATTGCAGTTCTACTAACAATCATAAAATCCCTAGCCTGTGTTGGGTGCTACTAGAAACTAAATGAATAAGAGTGATGGAAACTAAATGAATGTAGGACCCTGGCGAGAATCAAGACAAGTGTAGAAACAAGGGAATGAAAACTAATGTGCCTCAAGTTAGTTGTGGTAGATTAAGACTCTGAAACCAGTCCCAAGCCTTTTCTGGTGAGTGGACTTAGATAAACTCAGTGATTGGTCTTTCATCCATCCACCCAACAACAAGGGTATTGGGTGGCTTTGCCGCACCAGGCAACCAGCCCACCGAAAATAAGATCAAGTCCCTTTTCTCCAGGAAGCACATGGTTCCTCTATAAGAAGACAAAAAATAAACTAGTAAGTCAATGAAGCAACTAGATAATATTAAAGTGTAGTGAGGGCTGTCCAAGAAATAAAATAGATGGTGGAGGGAGACTCCCTCAAAGAATTCTGTAGATCAGAGGCCCAGGAAGAGTCGTCTAAGTGACATGATGGGTCAGCTGAGATCTAAAGGCTGAATGAGGAGTCAGTAGTGTGATGAGGCAGAGAAAGCTTTTTTCGAGAAGAAGGAACAGCCCGTTCAAAGGCTTCAAGGCAGAATTAGGGAGAAAGCCATTGTTGCATAGAATGCAGTGTGCAAAAAAGGACAGTGGCAAGAATTGAGGTCAGGAAAATGGCACAGCCCAGATCATGTCAGGCTTTTGAAGTCACAGAGGAGAGTGTGAAACCTGATCAGAGTGCAGCGAGAAGTCGAGAAGTGGAGAAGTCGGTGGAGGACCCTGGCAGAGGAGAGGAGCAATCTTATTTAAATGCATTCGTTTTTGAAAGAAAATTCAGGCAACTGTGAGGAAGGGGAGGTAGGGGAGTGAGAGTGAAAGGCAGGAGGTGAGTTCGGAAGCTGTCTACATCAGCTTACAAGCTTATGCAAGCTTATGCAAGAAGCTGTGTGAGTCAGGTGAGCAGAGAAAGTGCCATGGACCAGATTCGTCATGCAATATTGGGTAGGACCGGAGGCTTGCACAGTCGATGAAGGTGTTCCTTTGGAAGATCATTCATGCTGCCTCACCAACTGAACTTGTGGTGACAGAATTAAAGCACAAAACAGATGAGCCATGGCTCTTCACGAGAAAAACACTTTTGCTTTGAGTTCCTTACGGTTCTCTTCTCCAGCTCAGGAGCACTGTACCACAACCTGGAATGTGGGTAACACTCGGCCTTCTGTTTTCTCACTATGACCCCTTGGATTCTCAGTCTCCCCAACCGTTGCAGGCAAAGAAGAGGATAGGGTCAATAAGTTGTTCATGTTAACATGGAAAATGAGAGGTGGAAGTGCTTGCAGAACACAGGTACTACGTCTGGGCTTCGGTACGGCTGTAATCAGAACCACATTGCATGGTAACAGGAAATCTGGGCTTCTAAGAACTGCAAAGTGGAGACTTACCAACTGACCTAATCATGCAAAGAAAATGTCAAACTGCAATAACAGATTTTCGTACTCTGGTCTGCTACAGAGCAGAGGTTGGGGCCCCTGCCCAGCATAGATCACGAAGCACACAAATATCCAGGCTCCATGTTTCAGTAAAGAGTTTTGCTTATATGTGCCAGATATTGTTAAAAATACAAAGAACGCTGTTCATAAACACCAGGCTTTCTACTGATCCAAAAGCACATGTTTATTTGTGTGGTCAGTGGCCTACATATTTTAAGAATCATGTAAATAATAAAGTCAAACTATTTTATTTGGTAAGAGTGAAATTGATGGCCCAATAATCAGACACATTCGTGGGCTGTTGTATCTGTACATATGCTATTGATGAGAAATAGTGACTGGATACATGTGAGAGAATTTATAAAAACAGACTTCGAAATTTACAGCTTTCTTTAGGGGCAAAAAGGGCCTTCCCTTCTTTTGCTTCATGAACACAATTAGAAAATAGAAATGGGGCAGGGGGCAGGAAATAACTATAATGGATGCTCATGAGCTAAAGCTCCAACTAAAAAGACACACAACAGTTTAAGACCTGGAGTAGAAAAAAATCTTACTAACCACTAAATATAATCAGAATAATTGAATGATTTCTTAGATCTTCGGGGGCAGAAAATAGGTAAGTCTACTTCTGAGAATGTGGAAGTAGCTCTAGTTCTCCCTCCTTGAACCCTAACCAGAAAGAAAATCAAGCTGAAAAAGTCTCCAGTCTCACTGAATCAAGTGCCCCAATCATAACTAGTTTTCTGAATATGTAACTATTTCCTTGAATGCTTTCACATTTGTTTTAGACCAATAAATGATTCTTTTTAAAACCAAATATTTGACCAAATAACCATTTTTTTTATGTCCCTGCTCTTCTGTCTGCAAAAGCCTCAAAACACTGCTCGCTGCAGTTAGTGGAGTCCAATCTAAAGTTATCACCCTTCGTCAGCCAATTTCTAAAAAGTACTAACAGAAAAATAACATTCATTTTTTTATTTATATGTGTATTTTTATGTATAGTCTATTTTTACATGTTTACTTTTCTCAGACCAAGCCAGAGATACATGGAAATTAGCATATACATAACTCAAAATCATTTTCTGATTTTTGGCAGAGCGTAGCTGGTCATTCGCCGATCTTTGCGCCTATGTCTGGAAGGCAGACTTTTCACTTTTGCACTCAAGAGTTGACATCTCCAGTTTGATCAGAGCACACTTTCTCTCAGATCCTGCATGAGATCTCACCACAGAGCTCACCAGACAGCTGCTGCAGAGAGATGAAAGCTAGTGGAGGAGACGAAACCTCCTGGATCTTCCTGGCCCTTGTGCAAATGGAAGTGAATTTTCATGTGATAATAAACGTGCGGGGCAGCTTCTGTAGATCTCATTCGCGGCACACTCTCCCCATAAACTGCCAGAGATGGAGCTGAGAGAGAACCCCCAGGACTGAGAAATACAAAGGCCAGAAAACCCAGACATGGTAAAAAGGAAAGAAGGAGGTGCAGGTGGCTCATTGGTGTCGTGCACGTATTAGCTAATAGGCTAGAAAACGCAGAGCCAGTCAATAACAAGATGGTCAAAATAGAAATGAAGTCGGGATCAAATCCACCTCCCCCAACTCACCATCCTTCTATTGCCAAGTCATGTTACATTATGGCTTTTGTCTGTGAACTACAATGTGGAGGGCGGCAGTTGGCATTGTTTTTAAATTGTAATTTTATGGGAGAGCTGATTAATCGAAGTCACAGACCGCATGAAATGTTTGGCTTCGATATGAATCAACTGCGTGGGGATAGTTTTGGGGTATCAGAACTGATAACAAGTAAAAGCAGGAAACAATACCTGTGACTATTAAAAAGAAAAAAAAAAGGAAAAGGAAAATTGCAACTTCAGGTGTGTACTTAAAGAGTTCTGACTCTGCTTATTTGCAATCTAGCTAAATCTTGACTGGAAATTTAAAGAAATCTTGATTGGGAATAACCACTACTTAAAATATTATAATTCATGTTAGCATTCAACAAGATAAATTATCTTAATCTGTTCAGGATCTCTTAAAAACCTCAAAATATACTGTTTGTAACCTCATGATTTCAAAAGGGTCAAACATACACTGTCGAAGGAAGAGAGATTAACAAACAAACCTGAAATTTTTCATTATGTGAGAAAAGAAACTAGTTCTTTCCTGAAAGTTAAGGATGGACAATGTTTGTTTTACCCCAATTAATTACAGGGTCAGCATCATCTTCACTTAATGACAGTATTTAGCAAAAATAATCTTAAAATATTAACTTAAAAGTTACTTTCAAGAATGTATTGCTTAATCTATAAAATCACAGACACTTATTTCCATAAAGCATTTAGGTCACTATGACCTATTGTTTTATTTGAGATATTAGGGTAATTTAGATTCCTTTATACCTCGATCCAGTAAATATGTTTATAAATATTATCTTTATGTGAGTCCAGGGAGCTAGAACATGAGTTCTTGCCATGAAAAGGGGGCTGGAGCAAAACCAATCTAAATAAATTGAGGATGAATGGTTCCACTTATATGGTTATCAGTTGTCTTCTTTCCAAGTGAGATCTAAAAGAATATCCTGTTTTACTTCAATGTTTATCCTCAAATAGTTTTGATTACTTTCCTTTTTCCATTGCTACATTCACACTTCTGATTTCGATATTATGCAAAATAAATAATTTGCTTCCACATCATTGTTCAATCTTAGAATTGTGAATGACCTACCTGGATAATGAGTGGTTTTTCTGTTATTGTCAAGTGTCTCCAATGACCCTTATCTTAAACCTATGTCAAGATAAGGGGCATTTGTGAAATAAACAATGGGGAAGAAACAGGAACAATAACTTGTCTTATTTTTATATTTATTTTGTGAAAGGGGGCCTTACTCGCCTAAGAGATTTGGCCAAGGTTTGGATTTACTTTTGAAAATATAGAATCATGTTTTAGACTAGATTTTGCAAGCAGAATGGTGTTTCTTACTACTGAGTCATACTGTCTGGGAGAACTAGAAAGGATTCTTTATATTTGCTGTTTGTGTGTTTTGAGTCTTCTAAATTTTCTTTCCCAAACCAATGGAAACGTACAAATGTTGCATTGTAAAGGCACACAATGGTGTGAGCTAACCTGAAATAATATGACTGTTGTTGACTGTGACTTAAAAAAAAAAAAAAATTTCCCCCTGCAGCTGCTTCTGACTTGAGTTTTGAAACATTATTTCCATGCACATCCATGAATTATTTAGAATTCTTTAGTTTGTAATTCTCCTCTTCTCCTGCTGGTTGTAACGCTGATTTTGAACCATTGTCCTGAGAAAGATAAAGCACATACAAGACGGAATTTCACATAAGCCTCCTATTGATATAGAGTCCCTTATTGCTTTTACTTTTCACATTAACTTCTAGTAAAGTGAATACATAGTTCATTTGAGTTTTAATGTAAACCAATATAAAATGAGAGTTTAGGTAGGTATAGTGTCTGTAAATATAAATAAACAGTACAGAATAATTTTGCATTGTAAGAATTTCAGGTGTAAACGAAAATGTCCAGCTTTTACATAATTAAGAGTCATCAAGGATGATCCAGCTCTCTAAAAAGTCCGCCCCCCCCATATTTTTCAGGTTAATAAAAGTTTTACTCTAGTATCTTTTTTAAAATGTACAAACGCCTGGTTTAGAAAAGCATTCTTTATTGATATGTGACAGTCTTAATTTCTTTAGCAAAGAGAAAAGCATTAAAACATTGCTTTCTAGCTAGAGAAAAAATGAGAAACTGAAAAATTGACCAACTGTCAAATATTCCCAACAAGGGTAATCACATAGAGTATATTATAGGTTGTAGACCAGCTACGGGGAAGGCAACACCATTTGCGTGGAACGGCATGAAGCAGCATGTCACGGAATCTGTCTTTCCAGATCAAACCTAGCTCTCTTTGCTTTCTCTTTTTATTCTTGTCTCTCCTCCTCTCCTCACTTTTCTTAGTCTTTTCTTTCCATAAATTTTTTCATGTCCCGTCAGAGTTTTGGTCTTCTCACTGTTCGAACTCCAGTGGAGCACCTAGGACCAAAGCAGGCTTTCCATTTGACTTGAATTTTCATGAGATGATTTGCATCCTGTAGACACAACACAATTTTTCAAAATAAGATCTGGCAATATTCAGCTGTGGGGTTCACCTGCCGAGGCCAAAAACGCGAGCGGCTGTGATGGAATTTTATAGTGTCTAGTGGAAAAACTTGTGAGTGGAATTCTCTCTCCATCAACTTTCTAACATAAAAGGATCAATTCTTTAAAATAAACTCAGGTTTATGGAAGAATCATCAAACACAAAGTCTTGGTTCCTTAGGGCAAAGCGTCTCAGTTAAGACACATTTTTACAATTTACTTCTATTCCAAACGTTTGATCATTTTACTGTGTTTGAGGGAGTTAAAACTTCTGATGCTTCTTGCGTTCTCCAATAAATGTTGTTTATGAAAACTGCAAACAAATCTGACTGAAATATGTAAAATCACCATCTAGGAAGATAGCCGAAAATAATCATTTTCAAAGGTATTTGAATAAAATGTAAGGTGGTAGTATTTCAGATCCTTAGCAGAAAACATGTTTTAGAAAGCTTTCCTGATCAGCTTTGAAAAAATATTCTAGACACAGTTTAATAATACACCAGATTTCCCAACGACACAGAATAATATGTAATAACATAAAATATATTAAAACTTATTAAAAATTAAATATGTACATTTTATTTTTAAATTGCTATTAAATTTTAATTTGCATTATACTTTTAAGTCAGCAAATCTTAAGGAATTCCATGATACTCTGAAAATGAGTATTGATATAAATATGAATTATTTAAAAGGACATGGACTTCCCCAGTGGTTTTAAAAATCATTTTAAGAATGTTCCTCACTTAATAGTTTGGTATTATCAATAGTATTAAAGTAATTTTAAATTGAAACTTAAACTAAAAAATTATCAGTGTTAGATATTTTAGTAATTTAATTTAGTAATTTAATTTTGACTTGCTAAGTAAAAAATATTTATTTGTAAAAAAATAGTTCTTTCCATCATGAGGTGAAATAATATGATTTTTGGGGGAAATAGTATTAGCGTTTTTTTCTTAGTTGTATGTATCCCCTCCTCGTTCCATGGTGTGAGCACAAACAGGAAGCATAAAATATATTTTTCTAAACCAGTTTGAAATCTTTTTTCAAGGGCTGAAGCATATTTTGCATGTATGGCTCTCAACTTTTTGTTTGTTTTGTTTTTTTGTTTCTTGGACAGGATACAGTAGTAACTTCCTACAATTTTAACTCATTTGAAAAATATACTTATTCCAAAAGCTTTAATGGCAAAAGATAAAACCAAGAATTATTGACACATTGAAGCAGGAAATTTGAAAATTATAAATGCTTTTTGCAGGGACGTTTTGCTTTTTCCCCCAATGCATTTGCAAAAAACATAGAGCTCGTGACAAACAAAATGTCTCCCAAGAAAGATCACATATTAAGTAGGCAATTCACCCCATGTGCAATATTCTCCACCTTTTCTAAATTGTTTGGAAATACTTTCCGATGTCAAGCAATAGCTCCTTCATTTGTGATTTTATAATGTTTAGAAAATGATAATGCACTTTTAGCTGAGAAATTACTAAAGTAAAATTATATGACTTGTGACTAACACTCGTGCTTTTGTTTTCAAAGGAAAAAAAATACAGTTGCGTACATTGTTGGGATGTATTTATAGAGCATTTTTATTGTTAAGTTATGCTTTTAGGGCTTTAGGAACATTTGAGAACAATAATCAGTAGTGTGTAATGGTATTGTTAGTGGAGTCCTTTCTATTGAATTTTCAAGATGCTGTAAAATGAGATTATGTGAGTAGCACCTCTGGACACTTTTTCCCATCATTGTGTTGGTATCAATCGCTGACTTCCACCATTTCTCCGGGTATTAAATAGAAGCACTGTTTCCCACTGCCTTGATTGGAGGGTTTATAATACATGACAGGACTGATAACCCTACTGAGATTAAGCATTGTAACCTTATGAAACCTACAGCTCCAGAGAGTGTCTCTAAGACGTGAGAAGGTTTAGGACAGACCTGAGAAGGTATACTTCCATTTCTTCTAGTAACAGAGCACTGGTGCCAACCCCCACCCCCACCCCCTCAAGCCAAGTTGACCCAGAAAGATAGGGAGAAACCCTGGATTTCCTTTAGCTCCAGCCATGGTCCAGCAGCCAGTCTACTAGAAGAGGCCACCTTGGCCAGATGCGGAGGCTAATGCCTCTCTGCAGAGAGCGTGGCACATGATCACTTACTGCATGCGGACGGATTGCCAGCACACACCGGATCAGTTTGCAATTGGCAGGGCTCGGCCTGGCTGGAAATTGAACTATGTATGAAAAAGGGGTGTCTATTTCTGGCTCTGCCCCTGCAGTCATCTATAACTATGGAAAAAAAAAAAAAAGCCTTCTCACTTTTGCCTCTTAGTTTCCCACACACACAAAAAGAAAATGTATTTTAACAGTCAGTCATTGACTCTCCTTCATAAGGAGCTGTGGGGATCTGATATTAAAGTGTCACGATCTGAAGTACTGAGGGGGGTGCGTAGTAGCAGTTAGTGAGGCCTGGCTGCAGAGACCAACAGATCTACACACGACCACAGGAATTTTAAAGATCTTTAAAATTTTTAGAAAAAAATCTTTAATTAACGGCAGCCAGGCATGACCAGAAGTACAGACATGGCCTTCCCTCTCCTCTCCAATGCCTGGACTAATCTCAAGACGGCAGCTGGCTATCTCAAAGTAACCGTGGACAGTGCCTTGGCAGCAGTGAACTGCTACCCTCAACTGAACTGTTTTTTTGTTTTTTTGTTTGTTTATTTGTTTTATCTTTCCACCTCTCCTTTACTGTCCTTCCTCATATCATCCCTCTTGCAAAGTCAGCCAGTCGGATGGGGGGCTTGCAGCAACTGAGCGGCTTAGTTCCCCTCCAACTTCCATGAATGGCAGCATGGATTCTGGCTCGGGAATCCTCTTTCCTCTCTCCAAGTGTATAACATTTCATTTTGATAGGGAGGTATCAGCTGACCCACTGGAAAGACAAAAGCTAAGGTTTGAGTAGCTGCTGACAACTAAATGTCATTACCTGCCATGCGACATACAAGGGTACTTTTATTTTACCAATCAACAATGTCTTAACCCAAAGGAATTATCTTCTCGCGGTATTTTTTCTAGAGACTCACTTTTGCTAAACCACAACACAACACAACAAACAAACAAACAAAACCAAAACTCAAATCCAGAAATTTTCCAAAAAGGGATTTAGTTAACTGCAAAGTTGCGATGGATGGCTATAGCCTTACGCTGCTCTGAGCTTGTCGAATCATTCATGAAGTGTTCTGGGCAGTTCTGGGCTCCTTGTTCTAAAAAGGATTGGCAAATCATAAGGTGTTCAGATGAGCATGACGGAATAGGGGAGAGGCCCGAAAGTCAAATAGTGTCAGGAACACTTAGAATAACTGTGGACGTTTTGTGATGAGAAGACTTGGAGGGGAGGCACCCCCTCTTCAGTGGACAGGGGTACAGTAGAGGAATTAGACTGCTCAGCATGGTTTCTGGGGACCCCAGAAGCTGCAGGAAGAAAGATACAGTTCAATGTATAGGAAAAAAATTGTTTGCACTGGATCTGTTAAAAATGAGAACACTCTTCTCTGTGAGACTATCAAAGACCAGCATCAGATGGTTGCAATGAACAAAATCCCACCCTAGCATATTTGTTAAAAAGTGTGATTCTTGGAAGAAAAAGAGAATAAGGAGATGCTGATAGAACTCAACTGCAGTCAGTGCAACTAGTCTTCCTGGAAACCAAAACAGTGTCAGGTATCTCCTCTCTCCATTTCTTTCTTTCCAGAACCACACACAGTCTCTTTAAATTCACCACCTTCTTCTCAGTGAAGAATGCATTGATCCTTGAAATTTCTGGTTTCTCCCTCATTTCAACTTGCATGCAGCCCTGGCTTGCTGCAGCGACCGCTCTATGAACATCTCAAGGTTCCCTTAGTGTTTCAGGTTCCAACAGTATCGCTGTCATTTCTGGGCCTTATAGTTCAAATTCTTCCAACAAGATTTTTGTTGGAGCCTCTTGAACCCAGTTTTTTCAAACCTAATTCAAATGGTTGTGCTAAGTGGGTTGGTTCTACTGGTTACCAGTATAGTCAAGGTTTTTAGCCAAGTGCTGGGACAGGCTAGTAAATTCTTTTAGAAGGGAGGATGGATAAGCAGCAGTATTTCTAGAACATGATTTCTTGCTAACAGTGAAACAGAGACTGGATAATCATCCCCCTGCACATTGTTAGGAATATATACCTTGGGAAGATTACCTGTAAAATCTTTCTAACTTCTAGGTTTTCTGCTTTTAAATTTCAGCATAAAAAGCAGATTTGGGAAGGAAATTGTGTGAATTCTTGGATCACAGAGAGTAGATGACTGACCACACTCCCCTTTATCCAGCCTCGTGTTCTCATCTTACTATGCATGCCCACCATTTAGCCCTTCAGCCATTCGTGATGACACTATCTCTTTCAACGCCCAAATCCAATCCATCAACAGGTCCTGGCAATTCTATCTTCCAAATAATCCATTGTTTCAGAGACTATTCATGCCACCCTAGTCCAAGTCACCACTGTCTCTCACCTGAAATATTTCAAATATCTCCTAAGTTGTCTCCCAAGGTCATATTAACCCCATTTTCTCCCTTGCAGCTAGAGCCCACTTTTCCAACCAATTCTGATCATGTCGTTCCTTGCTTAAAGCAAGACTTATCAGGCTCTAAGTTCAAAATCAAATAGTCTTCAAGCGTTTACGTATAGTCTGGGTCTTGTTAATCTCTCTGACTTCATCATCTACTACTTCGCTACTTGCTCCCAGCGCGCCAGTCATAGAGTTTACTTTTAAAAAAAATGGAAATATACCAAGTTCTCTATCCCCTCAAGACTTTTGAACTTGCTACTTCCTATACCAGGAATGCTTTGTTCTACCACCCTTAGGCTAGATAACTTCAATTCAGCCTTCACATTTTAAATTAAATATTATGTCTTCAGGGTGGTCACTCTGTTGAATGTTTGCCCCCATGACACACTGTTACTGCTCTTTTTGTAACATTCAACTTGGTTGAATTCACTAGTTCCATGTCTGGCTCAGAAAATAAGATCAGTGAGGACCTCAGAGCATAAGACCAATGAGGACACCTGCTAATACTGTCAAGGCATGACATTGACTATAACTCAATAAACATGTGAGGAGGGTATGAATTAACGGTAAGCCTAGATCTAATACCAGGCATTCTGAAAATGTGAAGTTCTAATTGCCTTACATTTTCAGAGATGAAAACTTCACACTTCTTAAAATCTATGACCATGATTAGGGAAAGCAAAATACTTTGAGCAAAGTCCTAAAATCAAAAGCATATTTTAAAAAGTGTTAGCTTATTTCTTCTCCGACCAGAAAAGCAATAAAAATTTTATGTGGGTTATGTTCATGAAGTTTACATTCTAGTAATATAAATACACAAAAACAGAAAAAGAATGAAAACACTGAAGTGTTTACCCAGACTTGGCCAAATTTTGTAAAATTTCAAAAGTTCTGAAGTTGGAGCAGTGTGAAGAAGAGACAAGAATGACCGACTGAAACCCACACCACGTCATCACAGAGTCCAACGCCTTAGTCCTGCCAGCTGCAGCCACTATGCCCAAGAGAAAGGCTGACGTGAAGGATTCCACAGGTGAAGCCAAGGTGAAGGATGAGCCATAGAGAAAATCTGCAAGGTTATCTGTGACACCTGCCCCTCCAAAGCTAGAACCCAATCCTAAAAAGGCCCCTGCAAAGAAGGGAGAGAAGGTGCCCAAAGGGATAAAGGGGAAAGCTGATGCTGGCCAGGAGGGGAATAACTCTGCAGAAAATGGAGATGCCAAACAGACCAGGCACAGAAAGCTGAAGGGGCTGGAGATGCCAAGAGAAGTGTGTGCATTTTTGATAACTGTGTACTTCTGGTGACTGTGCAGCTTGAACTACTGTTTTTATCCAGTTTTATAAAAATGCAGAATTATGTTTTACTTTTTTAAAGGACGATTGGGAGTTCAGAGTGGGTTGAGCATAGTTTCAAAGACTGTTATCAGAGAAGGTCTCATTGAAAAAATAATATGTAAGTAACCTACTTCGATTTGTTAAAGATTTTATTTTGCTTTCAGTTTTTTTAATTGGTTCCAGTAGATGAATGTACATTGGCTATGTTGTTAGCACACAGAACACTTCAATTTTGTTTTGGGGGAAGGGCATTTACCACTAATAGAATCCCCCCGAAGTTGGACTGATAGTGGGGAAAAAAACACCTTTTCCTTCTAATTTTAAGAAACTTCCTCTTAGTTCTCGGAAGGAGGGACTCTTGGATGTTGACACACATTAGCCACCTTGGCACAAATGCTTTGTAGTGTAGAAAAACTAAAATTCATTTTTTATGCCTCTTCTCCCTCTCTGCCCTCAGCATAGACTACACTCCCTTAAATCCAGACCTTTTGGGATCTGACCCCCACAAAGTGCCTTCCAGCATTTCAGGCAATCTGGACGTTGCAGTATGTCACCATGGAGATGGCATCCCTCAAAAGAGTTTCTTTTTTAGCTTGTGGATCTTTAGATTGGTAATTCTTCCAGTTTTATTTCATTTCCTGAAAGTCAGGGTCGGCTTGTGAAAAGTTGTTAAACCACATGCTTAAATGTGAACTGTCAACCCCTCTCCCCCCCCCCCCCAAACCTGCTCTGTTCAGAGCATTGCGTGGAGACTTCATTGGGTTTTAGAGTGGCTTTCTGATTTTGGTAGTCCAGTGAAGAAGGGAGTTTGAAAATTGTTACATATTACTGATGATTGTCTGCCCATGTTCTGTCTGAAATACCACAATCATTTATGAAAAATATCTTTAATAAAGCTGGATACAGTTTGGCTTGGGGAAAAATTTTTTTTTTCTGAAGTTGACCTATAAGATAATAGTGTTTTCACTCCTAGCCACTAATCTCCTATAGAAAATCCTAGATGCTCCATAAAACACAAGAATAAGACTTTGGATCAAAGCTGAAGCACAAGTTGATATTACTTCTTTGTAGATTTGCCACTACAGAGATTTATGTCTAAATAGGTAAATATTATTTGAACTTGGATAACTTAAACATTTCAAAGCAATAGGAAATCTAAGATTCTCATGTATCACACACTGAATAATTCTACCAAAGAAATTTACAAGGAATAAGTCAATTTTGGTGACCTTGCCTCTCTTCATTTCCTCTGATGACCAGGGTATAAACCTAGGAACAACAAGGCTCGGTGCAGGGAGATCATGGAGAGAATAAGGTGCCTGACAATCCCCACATCAGATTGGTCAGGGGAATACGTGAGAATCTAGATGCCAAAAGTTGAAAAGAAACCATGGAAAATTGGGGTGATATGATATCCCTTTTAATCTCTTTTGTTTTATTCCAAGGGATTCTATGTTGGTGCAAGCTGAACAATAGACTCTGCAAGAGCAAAGGTCACAGCACAATAAGTGTTCTAAAATGGATGTTAATGCAAAAGGAAATCAGGCCACTTAGAAAACAGAATGTTGCCTTTTGTCTTAAAATTCAAGCCAAATTTAACTCAAGAAAAGACAGTTCTGAGCAGAATAGAGTCCTATGGCTTCTCACATTGGTTCAATCAGAACCTGCAAATATGTCTAACAAAGGTCATCAATGCAATAGCTGATAACACTAAGAAGTTGCCAGTAATCCATTCATTCATTTATTTGAAAAATATGTTTGGGGTGCCCACTGTACACCAGGCATCGTTTTGGGGACCGAGGAGAGGAAGAGTCTGAAAGAAACCCCACCTTTAATCTAGTGTGGAAGATAAACATATAGCACACAAATAAAGGCATGTCATGTCTAATAAATGTTAGACGGAGACAAGTGCTATAAGAGAAAATATAGAGAAAAGAGGTTTCCTCTTATAGTAAGGAGATAAAGAGTGCTAGGAGGTGATATTTAGGATGAGATGGACAGAGATGGCTTGTCTGTTAAGGTGACATTTATGCTAGAGAGGAGTGAGTCAAGAGAAGCTTGTTCAGAGAGGAGCATGGAGAGGTAGCGGAATTCAGATCAGGAGGCCACTTGGGGACTATTTCAGGATATCGTGGTAGCTTTGACAAGAGTAAAAAAAGTGGTGAAAGTACTCAAATTCTGGAGGAAGAGAGAGAGAAGGAGATGATAGGCAGACATTACCTGTTTATCTTCCATCCAGGTTCAAAAATAGAAATTTGATGCTGGATCACTGCTGTTCAATTGGCCTTGAGACCTCATCAAGGATGATAAAAACACCAATGAGCCCTGACTTGCAGTAAGGGTGCAACTGCTAAAATATCCATTCTTAATAAACTTAAATAAGGTGTTGTGATAGGCAGCCTCTAAGATGGCCCCCAGTGATCCTCAGCTTCTGATATCCATGCCCTTATGCAATTCCCTCTCACATTGAGTCAAGGCGACCAATATGCCTAACAGAACATTGCTATAGTGACGGTGTCTGACTTCTGAGGCTAGATTACTAATGCATTGAAGCTTCCACCTTGTATCTCAAACCCTCTCTTCCTGAGGAAAGTCTGCTGCCATATCTGAGGATACCCAAGCAGTTCTCTAGAGAGGACTTTCAGCCTAACCCCAACAGCTAGCAATAATTTCCCAGCCACGTAGAAGTGAATATTATAGCTCCAGTCAAACTTTCACCTGGGTGCAGGCCTGGCTGCCATGCAACTCAACCTCATGACAACCCTAAGCCGGAGACCAACCAGCCAAGCCATTCCTGATTTCAAGACTCAAGGAAACTGTGGGAGATAATAAATGTTTATTGCTATTTTAAGTCAATAAATGTGGAGAGTAATTTTGTGTTAGATAATTTGTTGTACTATATAACTAGTACAGATAAGGATAGAAAGCAATATAACAAAAGGTATTTGAGAGGTACTGAGAAAAAAAAGTAATTATGAAGAACTATCGAATGGTATGGCTATTGTTATAAGCAATAGATGCAATAAAGAAAAGAAAGAAAAGACTCACCAGGATCATTCACCACTTAGAAACTAAGTGTGGAAATAAATGGGTCTTCCTAGAAACATATAAAGAGATTGTCGGTTCCTGCAGCCAGAAGACAGGAAAGGTGAGGATCAGGCCTAGAACTTAATAATAAGAATAACAAAGCTCCCAAAAAGATTCCACTTTCAAACATGGCAGGTCTGCATTACCAAGGTGGGGACCCTTGTTGGGAAGCAGTGGGATGCTAAGACTTGGGATAGGGATGTCAGGGTTGATGAATGAATGCACCTTAAATCTCCACATCATCTTGAACCCCCATATTCAAGTCTAATAATTTTCCCTTGCCTGAAAATGATGCGAAGGTGTCTACCTTGTAGGGACAGCCATCCTCTCTCAGGATCAACCTTCTGCTATGTCCTCTAAGCCAACAACTAACGTTGAACCTCAACATTATCCAGAGATAATGTTGGATAATCCAGAGATAATCCAGAGAGCTGGAGTATGCAAAGGGAGGGAAGAGCATATTTTAAAGGCATGGCAAGACCTAACCAACATGTACTCAGCATGTACTCAAGACAGGGTCCTGAGGATGCTAGATGAAGGAAGGTGAAATACAAACTTGGATAAGCCAGAGTTTATTAATATGGCAACATTCTACCATTAAACAGGACTTAAAGCCCTGGCAAATGGAAATTGTATTCCATGAAGATAGCTCTTGGGAATTTGTTGCTAGGGATGGCCCATGCTAAGTGAGGTACATTTACCAGGTTATTATGGCAGACAAGGAAGAAGGAATAAAAATGGCCAGGAGAAATGGGTGTGCTATTTCGTGGGAAGGCCAGAGGACATTATTTCCTAAGATGATGAGGACGGCACAGGTCAGAGGGGAACCAGCACTGCTGAGGAGCTTAGTAGTGGTGGTCCTCTATAGGTCATGTTGATCGCATAGATACTTCTATAGAACTGTGCTCCCTGATAACCGTGGGGATGATAGGATCCAAAAGTATAACAGAAGCAAGGTGGGAATAATTATTACAATGAGCACCAAAGTTGTTGAGCAACTGAGAGCATATTGAACGGTTGTTGAAATGTTTTCTTCTTCACCTTATCTTTTTTTTTTTAACATTTATTTATTTATTTATGATAGACAGAGAGAGAGAGTCAGAGACACAGGCAGAGGGAGAAGCAGGCTCCGTGCCGATAGCCCAACGTGGGACTCAATCCCGGGACTCCAGGATTGCGCCCTGGGCCAAAGGCAGGTGCCAAACCGCTGAGCCACCCAGGGATCCCCCTTTTTCACCTTTTCTAAATGAATGGTGTAGGCTCAGGTTCATAAATTGGGCACAGATCCTGGAGGATGACAATGGACTATTAGAAACTCAACTAAGTAGTAGCCCCACTTGTAGTTGCCATGCCATATATGCAAAAATATTTGCTAGTACAGATTAATAAAGCTGTAGGTGTATTGAATACGGCCCCAGGTCAGGTAAATGCATTATTTTCTAATCTTATCAGAAAGGAAGATCAGGATCAGTTCACATTCACTTGAGACAGAGATAGTATATATGTATAGTCTTATCCTTGGGGCTATGTTAACTCTCCCACTCCCATCAAAGAAGTTGCCCAAAGGACCTCAACCATATAGATATTCCACAGAAAATCACATTGGTCCAACATACTGATGATGTCATGTGAATTAGACAGAATGATCAAGAAGTGGTAAATACAGTGGACATCTTGATAAACCACATGCATTCCAGGTTGGAGATAAACCTAATGAAGATTTAGAGATCTGGTGTATTAGTGAAGATTTTGAGAAGTGCCTGGGTGGCTCAGATGGCTAAGTGTCTCTTGATTTCAGTGCAGGTCATGATCTCAGGCTCCTGAGATCAAGCCCCACATCGGGGTCCATGCCAGCCTGGGAGTCTGCTTAAGATTCTCTTTCCCTCTCCCTCTCCTCTGTCCTTCCCCCTGTTCTCTCTCTCTCTTTCTCTCTCAAATAAATAAGTAAATCTTAAAAAAAGAAAAAAAAAAGGGTTTTGAGATGCAGCGCTCTGGGACACATCAGAACTTTCTATCCAATGTAAAGGACAAATTACTGCATCTCATACCTCTCACCAGTAAGAAGGAAACCAAATGCATTGTAGGCCTTTGGGTTATGGAGGTAGCATACTCTACATTTGAAACACTACTCTAATTCAAATACCAGGATACATAAAAGTTTGACTGCTTTGAATAAATCAAGAATAGGAAATGGTTCCATAGACGGTGTACAAGTGACAATGCAAGTAGCCTTACCTGTTGGGCTGTGTGATACTGTAGACACTATGAGAAGTATGAGAGGTGTCTGTGGAGGGTAGAAATTCTATATGAGTTTTATGGCAAACACCAGTGGGAATATCACAGTACAGATCCTTAGGGTTCTGATGCAAAGCAATGCCATTTTGCAAATGAGAATTTTGTACCTCTTGGATATTGGCTTCTGACTTGCTATTATATTAGGCCATAGTAGATACCTGGCCATGGTACATAAATTGACAGGTGATCAGAACTGTCTACTACAAACTGGCCCTTCTAGACTTATCAAGTCATACGTTTAGATGGGTCTAGCATCAATTTATTATAAGATGGAACTGATACATTTAGGGTTGTAATGACATAAACCAAAGGGCACAAGAAAACTACATAAGCACACGGCCAGACCCCCCACCCCACATGGTATTAAGCACTTGTACATACCTATGTATACACTTAGCTCTTACCTAAGATCACATGGTAAGAGGAGGTAGGTACCCTACAACCCAATGAGGGAAGAGGAAAGTTGTTGTGGTAGGTTCACAGATGGATCAGTTCAAGCTGTTTCTGTATGCTGAAAATGAATTACAACTATACTACTGCTTCACTAATGGATAGTACTAAAAAAAAGAGTGGTAACAGGAAATTCTCCTAATGAGAAAAGCTCTGGGCAGTGGACCTGGTGACTTTGGTCACCAGATCACTCACTTTGTATGAAAATGTAAATAATCATGCTTGGAATGTAGACAGCCTTGTAAACGAATTGATTGGTTATTCTGGCACCTGACAGAGAAAGTTTGGTAAGTCAGGAACAAGAAGGTGTAGGAGAAAGGAACAGAGATGAATTAACATGAACAGTCATGAAGTATGAAGATCTTTGTATCACATAATATCACTTGGAAGGCACTTGCCACAGTAGGGGTCCTAAACAACAAAGTAGAAAGAATGATTCAGTCAGTTGACATCAACCTTCCTATCATTAGCAACCCCAGTTCTTGCACAATAGATGCATGAATGGACTAGCTGATGGAAAGAATGGAGGTTCTACACAGAACCAAAAACAAGAGCTCTCCTTTACTGAAGCTGACCTAGCTACTGCCACTGCCGAACATCCAAACTGCCCTCAGTGGAGACCAACGTAAGTCCTTTATAAGGCACCATGTTTCAAGGGGAACAATTTTGGTGGGAAGTTGATAATAATGGATCTTTTCTACAGTGAAAGGGGCAGCAATTCATCTTGAGTCGAATCAACAAATAATCTATGTGTGGATTTGCCTTTTGGGTTGAAAGCCTCCACCAGCACCATTAGCTGAGGGTATGCAGAGTTTCATCACTAACACGGGATCCTATACATCACATTGGACTAAGGGACACTCTACAGCAAAGGAAGTATGGCGCTGGCCATATGACCAGGGAATCCTCTGGTCATATCGTATACTGCACCACCTGGCTGGCCTTATAGAATGATGAAAGAGTAATGAAAGGGTGAGCTTAGAGATCTGCACTTCGGCGATGGAACACCATCCTCATTCATGCACTATTTAGCCTAAGTCAATGATTATTATATGGTGTTCTGTCTTCAATACATAGAATTCCTGAGTTTGCAAGGAGTAGAAATAGGAATGGCCCCACTACCATGATAACAAGTAAGTTGGGGAATTTGTGCTTTCCATACCTGTAAGTTTAAAGGCCCTGATTCCCACAGGAAAGTGCTTTTTATTAGGGAACTGCTGGTGCCCCATCATTTTGGCCTTGGCATATCAAGAGACCAACAGTAAGAAAAGAGAGGACTATGCTATTAGGGATAATTAGCCCTGATTATCAGGAAGAGAGGGTTGCCATCACACAAGAAGGGCAGAGAAGATTATGTTTGGTGCTCATGTAATCTACCTGGGTGTCTCTTGTTACTTCCTTGCCAACTTTGATGGTAAAAGAAGTTAAACAGCAGAGACTGGGAAAAGCATGGTGACCATGAGATAGGACCTCTAAGATGAGGCCTGAGAGATGAGGGTCCGGGTCATTCCCACAAGGTAAGTCACCCAGGATAGCATATGTACTAGCTAAGGGAACTTAAAGACGTGATAGAGGTGGGAGAGGATGAATATCAGTGCTGCCTCAATACCAGATGGAGCAGGAGCAGCTGTAGTTCATCCTGCTGACATTCTTCTTTTAAGTTTCTCCAGGAAAACATGCCCATCAGAATCAGGAATGAGCTACTCCCAGATCTGAGCAATGCCAACACTGGTCTCTATGGATGCTGTGATGGGCTGTACATATTTTCCCACTTCAGTACTAATTATCCAGTCCTTCTTCTATTGGAAATTGCTCTCAGCTGAATGGAGACTCCTTATCCAAGACCATGCTCTCTTCATAGAATCAGCCCTTGTCCAATGACTGGATGATACTGAATATAAAGGACGAGTCTTCTTGCCACAATTTGGGACAACTCTCACAGTCACCCCAACTCCAAAGCTCTGCAGAAAAGGGGCTGAAATCCTTGTCATAATTGCGTCACAGTTCAACATTTCCTTGCCCCTAATCCTACCTCCTTCACTCCCAAAGGTATTGATTCCTAGAACATTTCCTAATAAACTTCACTTTCCAATAAATTTCCTACATACAAATCGTTTTTTCAATTCTCTTTCTCAGAGATCTCAACCTATGCCACAGGATTAAGTATTCTTATTCTTCTTCTAATTATTAGTCACTTAGTATATAATAATTTAA